>NC_009180.1:398915-491415 GCF_000149385.1 Cryptococcus deneoformans B-3501A
GCAGTAACATCGGCAAAGTCCTTTGCAGCGTCGACCTCTCTTTCAGCTTGAACCTCATACTCGTCTTCAACTTTGGGCATTGCTCCGTCTTCTAAGGCTTCCATGGGATCCCTCGATCGTCCGTCCTTCCCTTCCTCCAATACGTCCATAGGATCGTCTGCGCCATCCTCTTGATCGAGACGAGCGGTTTTGCTAGGCCGAGGGGAAGGAGTACCGCTCTTGTCTTTGGAGGATCTCTTTTTATGCTTTACGGTGAGACTACTGGCTGAGAGAGGCGGGTCGCTTGGGGCAGAGGAGGACATGGTGTTGTGGGATACAAATGGAGTGACCAGAGACCATCGATGCAATTTTGGGACGAGATGGTGGACGAGGAGGTGGAGAGATCACGTGACACGGAGCTGGAGAAATTGGGCGAAAAACGGCGGGATGAATTGCTACTTCTTTCGATTCATTCCATGTCCTCCACTACTGTCCATTTCAACTTTGTACTTTAACCAACTCTATAACCACAATGGCTATCTTCGGTCTCTTCGGAAGCTCTGACCCCGCCCCTCAAGAATCCTCGGCCTCCGCTGAGCTGTTCAGTTCCACAACCTTCAGATCAAACGTCGTCCCTTCCCAGCCGGAAGCCCAGGGGTCCTCCTTCATCCCCGATCCTCCTTCCCAGTCCGCTCCCGCACCCGCTCCCACCGCACCCGCCCCAACAGCCCTTGATGCATTTGGATCCGCGTTCGATCCCGCTAGACTCCACCCATTGGCTGGATTGAGTGAAAACCTAGATTTTTTACAGCTCGATGAAGAAAAGTTGAACGACCTTGAAGGAGCGGCCAGTGTTTTGCCAAGCAGGGGCTGGACGGATGATCTCTGTGTTGGCACAGGGACGACTTATCTTTCTGGTTCGTTGGGTGTATGCTATACATCGACATGGCGAAAAGCTGACTTGGTCGCTGTTAATAGGTTTGGCTATCGGTGGCACCTGGGGCTTAAAAGAAGGAATGTCAAGACCGCTGGGAAACAACCCCTCCTTCAAGCTCCGGCTGAACAGTATTCTTAACGGTTGTACGAGAAGGGGAAGTTTTATGGGCAATTCGCTTGGTGTTTTGGGTGGGTTAATCTTGCACTTTCTCTTTTGATATTACCTCTAATGTCGTACAAAAAGCTATTTTCTACAATATCTCAAACTCTTCTTTTGACGCCATCAGGGGGAAGCATGATGTACTTAATGCCATGGCTGCGGCGGGTTTGAGTGGAGCGATTTACAAGTCAACTGGTGCGTCTCTGCCTATCCCCGTTTATGCATTCTTCAGCGCTCAATTAATCTTTATTTAGCCGGCTTACGACCCGCTCTTGTTGGCGCCGGTCTTGGAACAGCCGCTGCAGCTGGCTGGTCCGCTTTCAAGAACTTTGTGTAATCCATTTTAAGGGGCACACAGTTCTTCATCATCACTAAAAAATAATCCGCAAACCTTGATAGATACCCCTGTACTCATCCTTTGCATACGGATGACGGTTTATGGTTCTTACGGGAATTATGCACACCCCTCTTTCTGCTCTTCTACAATGTTGATCTCATGTATCTGGGAACGGTATGGGCGCGTGAGAAAGTCATCAAGATGAAAGTGTGCAGTCGTGTTGGGTGTTGATGGTCCATGAGGGGATAGCTAGACGACGGTTGGCACCTATAAAAGTAGAATCAGTATCTTTGCCGACCGCCTCATGACGTGGTGGCAAAATTACTGTTCTCAGCAGACATCCTGTCGTAGCGGCATGGCAACGGACCTGACAATTCTAAAAAAAAAAAAACGAAAAGTATTTAAAACTAAAAAAAAATCGGTGAGCTAAAAGTGATGACATCATCAGGACCACGAGAAATGGACTTTATTCGGATATCCGTTCGTCGCTGCTGCTGTTGTTGGCATCCAATGGTACACATACATACATACTCTTATCATTTTATCTTGAAAGTCTTTCCATCTCCCATAGATTCCGCCGCTGCCTCCCCCCAATCTACGACCATATACTTCCAAGCCTTGAAAGTAAAACAGACATTACAGTTAAAACATGTCCCACGTTGATGTCACAGTCGATGAGGCTACGATCAACGCCATCCGTCAGAGAATGTTGGAAACCGGCGATTGGGAGCGGTAAGTTATATCCTGCATAGCTCAGTCTTTTTTGAGACATTCCCTGCATCATATTCTCTCGGACAAGTGGTGCATGTCACACGTGGAAAAGCCGAGGTTACAGCTAAAAAAGAAAGCTCAAAAATTATGCAGGGCTAGGCGCCCCTCTCTCTCATGCGAAATGTTTTGTGAACGCAAGGCTGAGGACATTGCTGATTTTTTTGCATTAGAATACAAAAGCTACTAAGAGCACATTTAGAAGAGAGCGGATGGGTTGATGATCTCAAGGACCTTGCAAAAGGTGAGAAAGGGGATGGTGAAAAGGCAAAGATTGGTAGCTGATCCGACATCCCTTGCAAATCATCTTGCTACTTTTTCAACAACACTTTTGTCTCAAAATCCTTTTCAATTACATGATGCCATGATCATACCTCAATGCGACATACCCTATCACATATTGCGTACAAACCGAAACGCAACTTTTTTCAATATACCCATGTCCCCGCCGGACGCGGTGTGTACAAGCAGAAAAAGCTCGAGCTCAGGATGTACCAAACCTCGAAAACCTTGTCAAACAAATCAGCGAGAGTGCAGCTGGTGAGCTTATTCCTCTCCCCTCTCCCCCTTTTTTCGTTTCTTCCTATTCTACATCACCATGCACCTTTTACTGCAGGTCCACGGTTATCAAATCCTTCGTGCACCATTGACTAATGACTTGTCATTTGACACAGGTATGGTAAGCGATAACGTCAAGCGTGACGTGATGCTCGAAATTGAAAGCGTGCTCGACCGAGAGGTTGACCAAGCATGAAACATTGGACTGCGGCGTAGACTATGATGAGGATGGGAAAATGCCAAAAAGGCGGTAGACGGGAGAGCAGAAAGGGGGGAGCGTCTCAATTGTTCATCGGGGAAGATCGACTTTTCGTAAACGATCACATTAATAGAGCATCCTTGTTTGTTGTATGCATAGTTCGTTATATAGTTTCATTCGAACAGGCAAAAGTATACCAGTTTAAGTAAGACGAAAACTACTCTTTTTTTCCCTATCCGCATAACGCTTAGATGGGGCATTGCAAACAAATGACTCGTCCTGCTACAATAATATGTGCCAGCGATATCCTTGTATCTTGCATCCAACAAGTGGCATCATGGTCAATCCAATGGGCGGACGAGCAAAGAGTCGATAGATACACGGCGATAGCCTTGCAATTAACCCCTGGGCAGCAGTTCTAAAGCAAGACTAGGCGTTGTACCATTGTTTATGAGTGCGCTGACTCTTCTCTATTCATCGTTGAACACATATAATATACCATATGAAATAACATGATAGACTTTGGGGGACTTTTTACAGCTGAGAAATGGTACCGTCATCAGAACGGATTGTAACGGAGCCATCCTAGATTCACCCCGGGTCTGACATTAGCTTCTTTCGTCTTTTCAAAACAGTGAGAACGACCTATGATAGGCTACTGTTTGATGTACGTAAAAAAATGACGCACCTCGTTACCAAAGTACGCAGCCTTGGCCATGCCACAGAAAAGTCCGACTTCGACGACACCGGTCAACATTTTGATCTTGTGCAACAGCTAAAGTAAGAAACAACAAGGCGGAAATGTTTCTTGTCAACTGTATGTCCAGGAGGCAAGGAAGAAAAAAAAAAAGACCAAAGGGAAGCACGTACCTCTTCAGGCTGTCGCATCAATTCCTCAGCGAAGGGAGCATCAATGATAAAGTTTCCATTATCGCTGACCACAGGTCCAGCCTTCATCTTACCCATACGCAAGCTAAGACCAGGCTGACCGTTGGGAAGAACATGTGGGGAGCCCATGTGGGCGAGGTTGGTGAGGACTTTGGCGTACGCAAAGGGGACGACTTCGATGGGAATTCCTTTAGTCCACTTTTACGGGGAGGCAATCAATTCAATAGGGGTCATCGGAAAACGAATGAATAAATATCAAAGGGAGAAAAGTGACATGGCGTTAGTTTGGTCTTCGAGACAAGAGAGGAATGCACGAACAGATGTGCCGAGAACTTCAGAGTTCTTGCGGTAGTCGGCCACGATGATCCACGTATCAGCAGCCTCTGCGAGGACCTTTTCACGAAGCTGACAAGCGCCGCCGCCCTTGATGGAGTTGAGCTCGTTGTCGACCCTGTACAAAAGTCAGCAAATCAATGTCGACTTGCTCAATCGTGCATTCATCCTGCACGATCACCTTGCTTCAAAGCAATTGAAAAGTAGCTCACTCATCGGCACCGTCAATGGTCACGTCGATTCGAGCATATTGATCCACGTCGCCCAAAGTCAAGCCAGCTTTAACGATAAGCTCTTTGGACTGGAAGCCGGTAGGAAGGAAAACCCGGTCTTTATTGGCTTCAAACCCTTGAGCAAGTATTCTGTCCACGACGTAGGGGACAGTGGATCCTGATCCGATACCAATGACCTGTTGTTGTGCGCAGTCAAGTAACTGCCGGTTGCAGAGTAAACACAAAAATGACTTACCTTGTGCTCGTGTGCGATGTGTCGGTCCACAGCGGCATATGCTGCCAAACGTTTGGCAGCTTCAACTGCAGGCAGGACAGGGAGAGGGACAGAGGTAGGCAGCTGGTTTCCAGCCGTCACAGGCTGAGTAGGAGGGACAAACTAGAGGAGACACTTTTAGTACGAAAAAGCACTACTGTTCAGGAAGATACTTCACGGTGTTGGCAGCGACGACGCTGATAGGGGCATTCGGCAGGCTTGCTGTCTTTTGCTTGAGAAGGTCTACGGCCGGGGAGGGCATTGTGCGTAAGAGACGGGTCGTGAACCTGAGTGGGAAAGATATTTTGAAAAACGGTTGGGCGGGTAAACGGTGGTCAATACACTATTGATGGACCAGTATGGCTTTCACCGAGAGCTCTAAATGAAAGATATGGGGATCCTATATTGCAGGTGCCACCACCACTGAATCAACGGAGCTATGGCCCGACTCTCGCCGGATACAGCGGACCGCGCCGCCAATGAACGCGGCTGGTTTGATTTCGCTGTGGATGGTAGGCGCGCGCGAGTGTTAGGTGCGCCAGGAGCGGGATCTGATGGGGAAGCTGTTTGTCGTCGCACGTCGCGGGTTACGTCACCCGGCAGTCCAGACGCGGTCCACGGCGTCAACACGTCCTTTGGTAGTACGCAATCGCATCAGAGGACAAACAAAAGATAAAATTCGCCACGCCCTCCTCCGCCCGCCATGACTTCCCCGCGCCATCCCTTCAAGCCAGCCCACCGCCACGCCTCCTCCCTCTCCGCCATGCCGCCCCGCCCCGCCGGCTCACCGCGTCCCATCTCAGCGCCCCTCTCGCGGCACTCGTCTCTCCGCTCGCGGCCGTCGCGCCCGTCCGCCAGGACTGGCTCGCCCGCCGTCTCCACCGTCTCGCCGTCGCGTCTGCCGGCCACTGACTCTGTCTCGTACTTCCCTCCTTTCGAAGATATGGGCAGCATATGTTCCGAGGGACAGGGCTCCTCGAGCGGTCGGTCTGAGAGGGAAAAGGCAAGTGAAAGAGACAGAGAGGGGGATTTACGAGCCAGTGCAGGCAGCCACAGAAAAAGGGGATCGTTGGGATCGATAGCCGAGTTCGTCTCTGCAAGCATCTCGTGGGGCCTGACTCCATTTGCGTGTGCGAATACCTCTCAACACCCCAGTTATTGCCGTGAAACATCGCCTCCTGTGCCGGCGACACCGACTACGTCGGAGGAAGCAGTAGAAGCTCTCTCGCGTAAATTTACTTCAAGTAAACAGAGGGTACTAGAACCCTTTTCTGTAGGCCCTCAAACGGAGGACATGGTTGTCAGAGAGAAGGAAAAGGTCATCAAGGGGATGCACAAACGGAGAATGATGAGCGAATGCGAAGTGGAGACGATGGTTGCGGCTATTGGCCATAAAGTCCTAGAGGGGAAGGATGATGATGAGTCAGTAGTTGAAAGCCTTCTTGACGATGTGAGTCATTCCTTTTTGCATCGCACAGGGCTACAGGCTAAAATGCCTGCGACTGTTAGGCACCACCCTCGAAACCGCAAACGTTTGCCTCTAATCGACGGCCAAAGCCAGCCCTTCAAGTCCCCATTCCCACCCTTCCGATCTGGCGATACCCGATGCCCTCCCCACCCGTGACTTCCCTCTGCCCTGACATCCCCCTCGAGGCATTTTCCATAGCCGTCGATAATCCTTGTTCTCCCATGACGGCTACCTCGTCGGAAGCTGCTTCGACCTTTCTGACCTCAGATGCGAGGACACGTCTCGAAGACGAGAGACGAGCAAAGATCGAAGTGGAGCAGGTTGATTGCTTAGCTGAACTGCAGCTTACGCGAGAACCACAATCTTCAATATCCCTTACAGAACATTCGTCTCATAGATTATTCGATCCGGGTCAAGCCACGCCTAGAAAACCCCAACTTCCATACCTATCTTGCCGAGTACTGGGGCAAGAGAAGTACGAATCACACTTGTTGGGAGAAACGGGAGAGTTGAAGCGTATAAAATCTGGATCCAGCGCGAACAGCTCTGACACGATTAAGCCACAGGCAAGTGTTTCGGGTGAACTGTTGAGGCGGTAAAACTGACTCCTGAAAGAAAGGTTGCCAGCTCCACCGGGCATCATGGACCAACATCGACAATGACGACGGTAATAATATCCTGAGTCTTTGAGCGAATATTGTATGGCGTCAAAAAATGGACTTTAACGGACTTTTATTCTGGTCATATCGAAAAAAAGATTACGTTGCACAAGTTGAAATTGGTTTCATATCATTGTGTATAATCCCCGTCCTCTATACCTATTGTTTGTTTGTAGTCATCACAGTTATCTACCATGGTAGCCATTACCGATTATACATCCTATATTGACATACGCGTCCACGCTCAGACCAACCTGCCGAGTTGTGAAAGAAAATAAAAGCCGTGAATTCATCATAAAAGGGAAGCGGCGATTGTTGAGTTTTGAAATGACAATTTATCAACAAGAAGCACCACCGCGCGCGTCAACGCGTTCTCCGCAGGTTCTCCCCGCCGGACTACGTATAGTGTTTGGGCACAACCGACCACAGACACCTCCGTCACTTTCAATACCAATGCTCAAAGCTCAACACCCCCTTGATAAGACACAATGTCCCTCTTAGACTCGCTCGCACAGCAAATTCATGCCACCCTCCTCTCACCCCCTGCCAAGTTTCTGCTGACCTCTGGACGGGCGCTCGACGACCAGTGGTGGAGAGTGCGCTTATTCTGGAACGGTGATAGAGATGGCAAGACCGAAGTAAGAGTTTGGACCGCTGATATCAATCTAGACGAGGTAAGTGTATCAAGATTCCATGTCAACTTTCACTACTACTCCGCCGTTGCGGCCCCTTCTGTCATGCCCTGCATACCCGTATATAATCATTGCTCCCAATCCTGCTGGGTGCCATGTTGCTGACAAGCCGAGTGATTGACTTTTTACCAGGTTTCGGCAACAGAAGAAGATTTGGCTGCGGCTATCGAAACCGGCATGCTCCATGTCGATTGTGGACGACGAAGTGTCGATTTGTCCGCTTTGGATGAGCTTTCCGTGCGTCTCATCCTTTTTATCATTGTTTTCTTCTGAGGAAACGTCTCATCTTATGATGGACTTACATGGCAACTTGATGACAGTTGCATGTACTCATTCAGCCGAAGCCCATCATAACGTACCTCACTCTAGGGAAAGTAGAGGATTATGTCGGTCAGCTGATTGAAGTAAATTACAAGGTATGTACAAACTTCTTGTCCGAACATCTATAAAGGGGTCAATGCAAGCGGAAAGTGTGTGGTGTGATTGACCCAACGCCCCTTTTCTATGTAGTTACTGTCAAGACCCGTGGCCACGAAAGAAGATCCATGTAAGGGTTCTCCTCAATTTGCGTGACTTTCATGAACCACACCCCGTTGAAATAAATAACACTGATGAATTTTCTTTCTGTGTAGCCGAAGTGAAGAAGCTCCGTTCTCAGCTAGTCAGAAAAGACGCAAGTCCATTCTTTCTCATCAGATGGGACATGATGGCGAGGCTATCGTCATAAAATGCTCATGATCATTGACTGATCAAACCCTTCTTCATTTATCGCAGGAAGAAATCGCGACAATAAGGAGTAAGATGTCGAATTTGAGCAGTCAAGGAGCTTCAAGGGGATCAGATTATAAATGTAAGCCTCTAGGACAACCTTTATCATGTTTCATGTTCATTTGGCTTTTTGGCGTTGTTGTCTTTGACCGCTTCCCTCCAGCCTCTCCAAGTCAAAGCCCGCAAAAACCGCGTACGATAATACCGAAGAACGCAAGCAAGATACAACCCAACCAAAAACGGTACGTTATCCCAACGTCATTTCATATTCTGTCATGCACCACTCGGCTTTACCTTCTGGAAAGCCATCCATGCCTCCCTTCCATCCCTACTACCTTTAGTGTAACCTGTGCCATGGAAATACAAAGGTCATAGGCTTATCATCAATAACGCCGGTCCTCTTTTGCAGACGTAGGGTTATGCAAGAAGAGTTTGCGAGCGACTCCGACTCAGACTAAGCGAAAGTTGGGGGCATGTCTATATCCATCCACCTTTTGCGCCGACCGGTCAGATAGAGGCAAAGGCGAAATGTTGACAAGGAGGTCAGCGGGAGAACGTATGTAACGCAAGATTTCTTCACTGGAAATTCAATACAACATATATTAAATTATCTACCGTAGCAGTTTTTGGACGGCCTATGCACATGATGTAGACAATCGGAAACAGGTCTTCTTTCGCTTTTTACTAACCTTCCACGCCCTTGACACTCCATTTCCTCTTTTTGGCCCCAGCCCCTCCCGTTTCTTCCTCTCCAGCCCCGTTTCCAAAGCCAACTCTCGTGCTACCAGCATTTACACCCCAGCCCGCAGCTAGACCAGGGTCTTTCCTATAATTGACCAGTCCCAGCTCAGGAGGGATGTCCCCTCGTTCGGCAGCAGTGAGTTTTATAAAGTCCAGCAACGATGATGTCACTTGGACATGTTCTTGCAAGTTGAATGAATAGTCTCCCTGTTTATAGAAAATGACAAGAAGCAGTGTCAGTTAATGAACAGACATATATATATATGTTCAACAGAGGAAATGGGGAGAAACATACATTGGACGTTGTATAAGTCCATTTTTCAGGTAATCCTGGCATCCAGCTCTCTGCGTAGCTCAATTTTTCCCCAGATCCACCCGTCTCACCTCTAGCTGTTGATAATGAAGCGATGGACGGTTTCTGATCACTTTCTGTGGATAGCTCTTGGCGAAGAAGGTCGGGTAGAGTAAATGTGGTGGACGTTGGGGAGGGGGGAGGTGAAGATCGAGTTTGGAGATTCAAGGCTTCGAATTTGTTTGATATTAACGAGCCGAAAACAACCAAAATGCCCAAGAGAAGCCATGGATACAAAGGACGAAGACTTACCTCTTCGCTTCCGTTTACTTTCTTTTCTCATCGCATCCACACGCCATCCAGTCTCTTCCTGAGCCATCACAACATCGCCGGCGTGAACATCCCTTCGTCCACAGAGGTTTGCGTAATCCTTAGCTCCTCCAAGTACATGTTCTATATCTACCCGTCAAGATGGTCAGTGATTGTTCTCCTCATTGTGGTAACTCTACCCAAGGGCAGTAAGATAAACCCACGGCATTCAACAAGACGTTCGATCTCGGTAAGAGCCCCAGCTTCTGCGCCGTCGAAGCCCCGACTTGAAAGAGCTGAAACTATGAGACGGCGAAGGAAGGGCGGTGCGGCGGAGGGAGGTATGTAGGCGGCTGGAGCGGGTGGAAGAGAGGATGTAGTCGAAGACATTACCTTGAAAACGTTCGAGAAGTGGACAAATAAAGATGAGATGGATAAGGCGCGGAACGAAGGAAGAGCGAGTTGCCAAAGTCGTCGTTGTCTCGATTCAATTGTTTGTTGTGGTGGTTGTTGTCGCGAGTACCAACTCAGAAACCACAACGGCGACGAAGAAACGATAACAACGGCAACAATCTCACAATGGTACATCAGGATAATCCGTCCAACTCTATCCTCCTCCTGCACCCGCCCGCCCTCGACCCTACACACTTTGTCTCGCGTCAGTCTTTCCGTTCTTTGCGAACCCTCGGAGCTGACCACTCGCAGGGCTCATCTCCAAAGACCTTTCTGTCGTTTCAGATACAGAACCTGTATCGTGGATCATCGATAACAAGTATTACTCTGCCGAAGTCTTCTTCCAACTCATCCCAATTCCACAAAATCTAGACGGCGACGACGTGCTAAACAAATACCATGATGTGGGAGTTGTAGTTTACCTGTTTGAGGGCCCGATTCCCAAAGTGCTCCCTCCGAGGCTAGTGAAATTCATGTCTGAGCCTCGAGACGTTGCTATCGCAGTCCGTGCTTTATCAAGTGGATTACCGGAAGAGATTCAGGATGGGGAAGGGGAAGAGATGACAAGTGTGACAGAATTGTTCGATGAGATTGGGATGGAGTTTATTGACGAAGTCAATCCTTTCACTGACGAAGATGACGAGAGACGTGAGTCTCTTCCGGTTTCCTTTTAATGTGGAGTCTGACCGGGCGCTTATCTTAATAGCGATGATGCCCTTGGACATTATTCGTCAAACTCTCCAGACACATCTATGGCCAGGAATGTCTCGCAAACCTCTTCACACTTCTTCGCAAATGCCTGCCTCAGCCCCATCTTCTACTACGTCTTCAAGGGCGCCCTCACCTGAACATGCTCAGTTCGACGTAACCTTCAATCCGCCCGTCCAGGACAGGAAGGGGGATGGCGAACAGGGCGAGGGAAATAGTGAAAAGAAAAGAATGGGACAGTTTCCCGACCTTCAGGAACTTGTCGCACAAATGTACGGCGCTGATTTTGCCGCTGTTGACAGCTTCGACAAGTTTGACCAGTTCAGTACTGGCCTTGAGTCGCTGTCGTTGGCCGAGAGGGGAACATACGTATCACTCGATGATATGGAACTCTCTCAGGATAACGATGATCACCAGAACCTGGAAGAATGGTTGGACGAGGATGAGGAGAGAATGGAGTCAAAGAGTATAGAGATTGAAGAAAAGAATGGTCGAACGAGTAGAGAAGCTGAGGATCAGCTACACCAGGACAGTGACCAATTCGACCCAGTCTTCGAACCCAATCTCAGTAATCACGAACCTCAACCCCCAGGCTTTCAAGATGATTTTACCGATTTTCAAAGTGCACCTCCTCCACCGTCATCTACCGGTTCTGCCACACTAGCGCTCGATCCCACACCTCTACTTTTACATTTACAGTCTGTCCGAGCCGAGTTAGCGGGTGTGGAAGACGAGGACGAAAGGCGCGTAAGAGCTGGAAGAGAGGTTGCACATATGCTCAAGACATTGGGATTAGAAGTGGGGGTTGATGATGACGATTTGGGACTAGACGATATTGGGTTGGATAGTATCTGAGATTGTATGATTACCTGTGAATAGAATTACATGCGATGTGCATACTATTGAACATTTCAGCTACTGATTTGTCATATCTCGCACACCCTTCTCGCTGAAACTCAGCATTCCGCCCTCTTGCAGCAACTCTACAATCTTCTCTGCCTCCGAGACTTTCATATCTCCTAAGGCCTGGTTCACCTTGTCAAGGTTCTCCGTTTGAAGAGCTTCTTGGAATCGAGGGGGGAAGCTTTTGAAGATCTCCCACTTTCGTTGCAACCATGCTCGCACTTGCTCCATATCAAGCTCTTCGACTCCTTCGCCTTCCAAGAGAATTTTCTCCGGGGGAGGTCCATCAGGAAGATTGAAAGCAATGGTCATGTTGGGATCTGTGGCAACAAGTTGAATCTGCTCGCGTTCGCCAGAGGGACCAGCGGCAGCTTCTTCAGCGAGAATCTCTCGAGTGCGGGTGGCAATGCGATTGTATGTGCGTTGGAAATCTTCGTTGAACATTGTGATAGATTTCGGGTTTTTTTGAATCATTCTATGTTCCTTTCATTAGCACGTATATCATAAATCGAACAATAAAACAACTCACTTTTGGAAAAATAACCCTACGCCATCTTTGCCCAATTGTCTGCAATAGTTCACTAACAAGCTTTGGTGGACACAGCGCATGGCCAGTGACTTGTCGCCTCTGCGTTCTGCATCAAATGCTTCGGCGAGAAGTGAATCGTGAGTAGAAGATGAAAGAACGGAAGAATCGTTTTTGATAAAGTCATAAGCCTTTTCAAAGTCACCAAGGGGAATCTGAGCAAATGCACGCCCGGCAGGAGAGAGGGGACCGAAATCTTCTTCATCGTCGGTGTCTTCCGTAGCAGGAGCTACTGGCGCAGCAGATGACTGACCGGGTGGTAAGCTTCGTTGTCATTGGTCCTAGTACAACTCACGCTAGCCTTGGGATTCAACACCTCGATAGTCTCAACCTTTTCCGTCTTTTTATCTTTCTTGGGCCTGGGTGTCTCGTCCCACACAGAAGGTTTGGGGGGAGCGATCTTGGAGCTACTCCAGCCCTCATGGATGTCATCAGAGGTGATCTTTTTTTTCAACTCTCCTTCCTCTTTCTCAATCTCCTTCTTGACCTGTTCGTCGCGTCTGTTCAGCTCGGAAACATGCCATCTGAGTCTTTGTTCGAGTTTCTCAGCCAAAAGCTCCTTCTTTCCCTCCGGCACCTCTGCGGTGGCCCAGTCAGGAAGACCAGTATTATCATCCACTTTCTTTCCATTGTAGAGTACGCCGTTTCCCTCGATTCTGCCGCCTTCAACGAGCCATGCACCCTCACGGAAAACATCGCTCAAAAGTTGGGAGAGCATCATGTCATAAGTCGGCTGATTGGGTGCACCAGTTTCAGGCTTCTCAGGAGAAGGATCCTCTTTCATTCGACGTTGCACCGCCCGGTAGTGGTCGAGCCCAGAAGAGGAAAGGCCAGAGATGATTGTTTCGATACGGGGCCGGAGGACCGAGTTGAGAGAGAGCTCAGACTTGAGCTTCGAGATGAGGAGTTTACGAGCTTCACGCTTCTCGTGGATATCTCTTTGCTTCCATCTATACGAGATCAGCATCGCTATATGAGATATTGTATAAAGTCGACATACCGTATCATACTCTTCTTGTCGACATTCGGGTGCTCCTCAATGTCCGAGTCATCGGAGAGCTGTGCGGTCAGCCGGAGATGGGCAAAGACGGCTTACCTCGAGCATGTCCCACTTGGAATAGTTGAGAGGCATGTTGTGGCTGTAGTGGAAGATGGAAAATGGAGGAGAGAGGGGAATGGGCTGTATTGAGGATATATAGGTATATATGTCTATGTGAATCCGTCGAACGCTCGAGAACTCGACGACCGGCGGAGGAGTGATCGGACATGTCCGCCTCCACTTCCAAATTCACCCTCCTCCCTGCCTTGCTCGCGCTGCTTTCGCCAAAATTCTTGTTTTGTTTGTCGTGTACACGTGTATCATCTATTCTCCATCGCATCCTTCAATTCTTCCACACATCATTTCTACCATGTCTGACGTAGCGTACATCAAGTCTCTTCTCGGTGTCCACCCCGACTTCCCCAAGAAGGTCAGTCGACTTTATTTCTCCTTTCTTTCCCGCTACTTGCTCACTCTACCGCTGTCAACAGGGCATCACCTTCCTTGACATCTTCCCCATCCTTCGCGACCCTATCGCCTTTGAGACCCTCATTACTCATTTCGTGTCTCACATCTTCAACACCCACAAAGTGAAGCCCGATGTCATCGTGGGTCTTGATGCCCGAGGCTTCCTCCTCGGTCCCGTCATCGCTATGCGTTTGGGTGCTGCTTTTGTCCCTGTGAGAAAGGCCGGCAAGTTGCCTGGTTCTGTCGAGGTTGTAACGTATGAGAAGGAGTACGGAGTGGACCAGTTTGAGATGCAGTCTGATGCTGTTACCCCCGGACAAAAATTCATCATCATCGAGTATGTCACTTTTTATCTACCTGAAATATATATACGTATATATACGTATACATATAGGCAGGAGCTGACCAAACCCTTGCCAGTGACTTGATTGCAACCGGTGGATCAGCAGCCGCTGCTGGAGAGCTTGTCAAGAAATCTGGAGGCGAAACCCTTGAATACCTCTTCATCGTCGGCTTGCCCTTCCTCAAAGGTCATGAAAAGCTTGATGCCCCGGTCTACTCCATGATCGAAGCCGAGGACTAAAAAGTCAAGAGTGTTCTAGTTACATAGACTATAGATGGGAGCCGGATAATCTTGTACATGTAGCTCTTTGGGTGGCACATAATACCGTACATTCCTTTCAGAGGCTTTTTGGCTGTGACGCATGACAAAAATGAAGATCCCGCCGCTGACGCGTGCTTTGCTGTCTACTCATTCCAAAGACACAACATGCAATCAAGGCTTTTAGCCTTTTTATATCTGTTCCAATCATCGTCTTATCAAGATCTACCATCGATCCACCGACTACCGACACCACCGCGCGGAACGGTTAAGATCCAAAAAAAAAATTGGGTATATTCACCACTAGTAGGAGCTTTTTTTGGGTTGACTTCCGGATCTTCAACGCTAGATGGCTATAGAAGAGAGCCAAGCCGGAAACCCCGCCGATGGATATATGCTGCACGTACGGTTCATGTTGAGATCTGAAGACGCGCATGACTGTAAATATATGCATCACGCTTCAAGAAGGCAGTAATTAATAAGTGATAGCAAGGTACGTAGTAATAGTAGACGCGTAATCTTGTAGTAATAATTAATTATTACCACTTTACACTTAGTAACAGCCACATGTGGCCGAAAACCATATAATATCAACAAGCTTCGAAGCCCATTTATCTACACTACATATTAATGAATGTATAATGTGTCGTAGGTTGAGGCTGTTTGCCGATAGCAACCCCCCTTTGCAGTGATTCTCTTCGTTTTCTACGTGACGATGATGATCTCACTTTCGACATGAGCCTTATAAAAGACTCTTCAAATCATCAATCTGATCCGCTTTCTTCTCTAAAACCTTTATGACCTCCTTCAACCTGCTCGCAACTTTATGTCGTTGGACCACATCGGACGCAGGGTCGAGTTCCTTGTATCTGTCGGCCAAATCGGCATATACTCTGTGTTTTAAAAAATATAGAGAGTTAAACACAGTGGTCAGCCTTGCAACTTTTCGCAAAACCTCAAAACAAAGTCCTAATGAGTTTATGATACTGACAATTTCAATTGTGTAAAGTCAATTTCGAGTTCATTGAGAACCTTTTCAAGTTTGTTTTTTCCCTTCTTAGTTTCTTCTTGCTGTTGCTTAGCCTCCTTTTCGGCTTTGGGATATTCGTTGCCTTCGTCAAAAATGAAAAAATCCTGTCCAAGATCTTTTTCAAAGATGTTATGGGACCCATTTTTTCCTGGGGTTTGCTCTACGTTCTTCTCCTGTGCATGTTTCCTGTCTTTTTGATCCGTTTTCTTTCTGAAAGAAGGATCAGATTCTGGCTTGGACAGGACACTTGATGGTTGACGCGAGTGTGCCTTGGCCGTGGGTGTGGGAGAGTACGTAAGGTTATCCGAGGGGTCGTACGGTTTGGGGAAAGAAAAAGGCGTTTGTTGGGTAGGCGGTTGAAGGCTGTCGATACTACTCGCGGCAGCGTGAAGACCTTGGCTTAACCTGGAAGGGCGGGGGGACTGCTGCGTTTCTTTCTGTCGGCTCTTGCCATCCTTGCGCCCGTCCTCAACATGACGGTCTGATTCAAGGGTTGCCTCTCGGGCGACCTGCCTTACTATCCTCTCCATCTCCTCTCTTTCCATCTGCAGTGTCGGTTCTCCTCTCGCTCGCTTGCGTGCTTCAAGACCTTGTTCGACGATAGAATGAAGAGCAGATATCTGTTTGGAAAGGTTATCAATCTCGGAGCGGAGCGAAGAGAGGTGGGCGGAAGTGGACGACGAGTGGGTAGGCGGAGGAGCGGGTGTGGCTTTGAGTTTTGCAACAAGGGATTTCTGACTTTCCAAATCGAGTGTCAGACGAGACAGATGTTTACGAGTGGAAGTCACCAGCTCTTCTAAAGCTATGTATGTGTGTTACAATGAGTGATTTTGTTGGTCGACATCAGCTGCAGTAACACTGCTTACCTGCTTTCTCCTTTTGGATTTCTGCCAGGTTCCTCTCCCCATTGTTCAACGTTTCGGCCAGTTCTTTTTTTGCACGAGCAAGCTCCTCTTCTAGTTCGCGGACCCTTCGTCGAGATGTAGAGTTTTCAATGTCAAGGGCTTTCAGCCGCTGATTTAGCTTTTCCAAGGTTGCCGGAATATCCGCTAGTGGCGGTCAGCTGATCCGACGTATCCATGGTCTGTAGTCAAAGCAAACTCACCTGCTGGAATCCCTCCCACACTCTCATCTTTTCCCAGCGAGCCAAACTCTCCAGGTTTAGCGGGTGTGTTGAGCAAATCGCTCAAGCCCGTGATATCGCCCAATGTCCTGTCGCCTCGTACAGGGGCGCTTACCGACCGCGGCTTGGAGTGTTCGGCTCGAAGAGATCGGAGGCGGTCTTTGGAAGCAGTTGTGGGTTGGAAAGCTCCAGTTGCACCAGGCTTCGTAGCCGTATTGCCGTGCCTGCTCTCGCCAAGTGGTCTATTTCCTCTTGCGCTCTTTTCATTCTTCGAGGTGTGTGCAGGAATCCCGCTTGGATGTCGTGGTCTTGGTTTGGGAGTATCGTTGATTTCAGGCTCCCCGTCACTAGGCGGAGGGCTTGGGAGCGGTGTAGAACGTGCAAGCGTAAAAGAAAGGTCAAGGGGATTGGATCCCAAGGGAGTAGGCGTCCTCGTGGGTGAAAAGGGAGAAGAAGGCCGGCTTGGAAGTTTCTGGAGAGAAAGTCAGCGTTATAAGCATGAAACAGAGTGCGACATACATCGCTGCCCATTACTCTACCCAGCTCGTCTACCAGCCTTCCCAAGCTTCGTTCAGGATCAAAGTCTGCGTCGCCCGCTTCGCTGTGGCTGTCCCTGCGGCGTGCAAAGATGCCTGCTCCAAGGGTGACTGCGCTTGCGTGGTGCCCTGCAGTCGAGGCCGGGCTTGTCCCGATGAACATGCTCTGGTGGCGGGAGCTGGAGTCGGGAACGGAGGACGGCATGGCGAAGTGCAGTGTCAGAGTTGTTTGTTTCCCGGTGCCAGTGTTTACCACAAAAACAGCCGCGGGTCTGCGATGTTACGTAATCCAAAGTGGAGTATCGCGTCATATTATTGTTTTTGCGGTGGGTTTTTGGCGGAGCAACAGCCTCTCCGCGATGCCCCCCGCCGACGACCTCACACCACAGAGCGCACACCTCCTCCTCGCCTCCCTGCGCAACCTCAGGACATCCCTCACACACACCCTCGACCGCCTCGACGCCACCATCCTCCGTGTCCACGCAAGGGCAGCCTTGTCCACCCTCCCACAACAGGCGGCACTCGGCACTCCGGGTCGTGCGCCCGCAACTGCCCCGCACGCTGCAGGAAATGGCCCGGGAGAACAGCCCGTGGAAACGCGCCTGCAGGCTGATCCATGGGTTCTCAGGGCGCAGACAGTGGAAAATCGGATCATGAGGCTGAGACAGACCGCTAGAGAGCTTCGTGAGCGTGCTGAAGCCAGTGACGGACGTGCACTGCCGGCTGTTCTTGGTCAGGAGCCTGCAGATAGGATTCCCGAGAGTGCGAATAACGATAATGTCAGTGGTGGCCAAGCCATGTTGACATTCATCGACTCTATCAGGCAAGATCAGGCTCAGATCGAAAATGGGATGCGACGCCTTGACGCTCTCAGCACGCACCTGGTTTCTCAGAGGCCCAACTTGAGCAGCGCTGCAGCAAATAACAGCAGCAACGTTTCCAGCCGTCAGACGAGCAACATTGTCCGTCAGAGTACACCAAGGCCCTATAATCGTCCGCGTGGTTTAGCGCCCACGAACAGTCGCTCTGCCTACCCTGATCCCGAAAGGGTAGCCTCCAATAATGTCAGTCCTCGTCGCGCATCATCCCCTGCGTCGACCATTCGTGCATCTGACCAGAATCATCTTGGGTCTGGAGGTGCAGGGCGCAATACTGGCTCTCGGGAACACAATCCTCTATCGGAGATTGTCTCGGATGTACAGCGAGAGAGCAGTGCGATGGACAGTCCATCTTCAGAAACATTTGACCCGCTCGGAGATGGTCCTTCAACCAGAGGTGTAACAGCTCTTCCTAGGGATTCGGATAACCGCGAATTTGATTTCCGTTCTCTATTCGATTCCCCTCTAGGATCTCCAATCCCCTTTGTCGGCGGTTCGTCCTCGAGTGTCCGCATAAGAGACGTTAATAACGGCGGCAATGCTGCAGATGACAGCCTGACACGCCGTGGACGCACGGTCCATCAGCGTATGAACAATTCTCAACCTCAGCGTCAGCCCCAATTACCTCGGCCTGGTATCCTTCCCGATATGCGTGAGCTTCGCCGATTTAACGAAATAACTCGGCAGTCGAATTTTCGTTCGGCGCCCGAACGTTTTACCTTGTTTTTCGATGAGATTCGTCCCGAGCATCTGGAAAGAACACACTCTCCCCCCGATAGAAGAGTAGAGGATCAGCAGGGGCCATTGAGGGCAGAATCGCACGCAGCAGCTTCAAGCTCAGTCACGGACGATGTCGATTCATCTCGTCATGATAATGCAAGATCAGCCCTTGCTGAGAGGACGGGGGCTCAACCGCCAGGTCTCGACGCCACACCATCATCGCTTTTTAATCAATACACTTTGCCGCCCCGAAATACTCGGAATCAGGATGACACTGCGTTTGAAGAACGCATGGAGCGTATTAGAAATGCCAGGGCAAGTCTGAGGCAGGTTAATCAATTAAGGCGGGATATGCGTACTGTGCGAGGTGGTGCTCCACCGGCTCCGGGGATGGGCACCGCAGAATCGCCCGTTGCGTCAGTCGATACCACTGTCTCAAGTGGAATTCGGGCGCCTCTCACGCGAGATTCGGATGTAGATCAGGATCCTCGACGTAGAGATGGTACAGCAAGTAGCCCGCGTACCCGACTGGCGCCAACTGTCAATAATACGCTTCAGCTTGATCCCACCGATCCGACTGACCCCTGGAACACTGATACCTCGTTCCAGGGTGCGATGGAAACGCTTCATAATGCTCTAGCAGGCGAATTAGAGCGTAGACATTGGGTTATTCAGTCAGAGACTGTTGACAGCAATGACAGGGAGCGGCGTCAGCACCACGATTTGGGTGACGACGGTATAGGTCTGGATGTGTTCGTTTTCGAAGTGGGAGCGACAGAACGGGGGTCCACTCCTGAACGAGAGGCGGCCGTCGCAGATGTAAGAAGAAGTGGAGGGGATTCGATGGTCGGGGAGAGTGAAAGAAGGGATGAAGAGCTGCTGGAAGGCAATGTGGATGAGGAACACGAAGAAGATCAAGACGAAGAACAAGGTAAGGCTTTTACAGAGTCCGAAATTGGGTGCAAATATACAATGTCGCGGGAGGGCTGATCAACTTTTTTTTGGTGTAAAAAGACTCTAGGACCCGACGGGATATGGGGCTTTCAAACCGTAGGGTGTCGATGAAAGAGTGTTATCAAGTAAACCTCCATCTGTGGCCCGGTACGGCGGGTTGGGGGAATTCTCGAGGGGGAGGATGTCCCTGTCGGGAGGCGACTATAGAACCGTCGCAGATTTAACTGTGTAAATATAATACTCTTGTTGAAGGCTGTCACTTATCAGCCTCTCTGTTTCCCTGCTATTTATATCCTCCAGTGTCCATTATTGTCTCAAACAGGAGTAATAACTTGTGGAAAGACAGGGGTGGATTAATAATTATATTATTTCTCGCCATAGAACTGGGGTTTGGAATGGGCAGTATGTATATGCATGTAGTGACTGAATCCTTTGCCAGTTCTCTCTATTGGTTTAGCAATAGTTTTCTTCCATCTCTCTTCTTTTATTACTCCTCCTCTTTATGATGAATGATAATCATCCTCCTAGCATAAAGTGGAGGTGAGTCAAGTCCAAACGACGTCATAGAAACGAGACGTGAGATGCGAGATGAGCGAGGCAAAGCGGAACACTCTACGCTACGAGATTATTATTGCAGTCGGAAACTTTAAACGCCTTTCACTTTCTTTTAATCCTTCTCCAAGAAGCAAGAAGCAAGATACCACCATGATAGACTCTTCGCCCCACCTAACATGGACAAATGTCTTTATAGGCCTTCTCTTTGTCATATTCGATTCGGTCCTCTCCATCGTCCTCGGCCTCGGCATCGCCAGCTCTCTTCTAATCGCTGCTGTGAGATGTATAATCCAGCTGTCCGTTATGGGGTTGGTGTTGGACAAGGTATTTGCAAGTAATAATATCTGGGGGGTCGTTGGTATTGCCGGTGAGTTGATCAAGTCAAATGGGTCACGGGGGGAACGTTTTTCCCTTGCAAGCCGAAATCAAAAAAAAAGTCGGGTACGGTGGAGAAGGATAACGCTGAAGAAACGAATGTCTTTTTCCTTTTCTAGTTCTGCTCAATGTCCTGGCTGCTACCGAGGCCACGTATAACAAGGCCAAAAGACGATTCTCGAACATGGTACGTCAAATCCTACGTATCAGGAAACCGGCGTGATGTAGAGGCTTATAGTGGACACAACTGTACGGTAGTTCCCACTCATCCTTGCGGCAATGATGAGCGGTACAGTCCCAGTCTCTATACTCGGTACTAATTTTGCCATGGCGCAACATCCGTTCTGGAAACCAGATCAATACAGTACGTGCATTTTGTCTATCCGCCTTCTATGTTGGGCGGGGGGGGGGGGATTCAACACGGCTGATCTTGATCTATACAGTCCCCATCATTGGTATGATTCTCGGTAATGCCATCTCCGCCGTTGGTCTGGCCGTCAACAGTGTCCACAAAGAGTTTGCAGAGAATAAGGACCGAATAGAGACCTACCTAGCGATGGGCGCGAGCAGATTCGAAGCTTGCCAACCGGTGGCTGTGGAGGCTCTCAAGATGGCATTGTTACCCACTGTGAACCAGCTCAGGTAAGGTCTAGCTGCTACATATTAGTGAAAAAAAAATGCTAAGCACAATGTGGACTGGTAGTGTTATTGGATTGGTGAGCTTGCCTGGTATGATGACCGGTGCGATCGTTGGTGGGAAATCGGTCGAACAGGCTGCGAGATTGCAAAGTGAGTGACTGCTTTTTCCGATGCGATGGTGCATCCAGCTAACCTTCAATGTAGTGATCATCATGTTCAGTTCGTAGCCCATTCAGTTTACTCGAGACGCCCACATCTGCCTAAACTAACCTTTCACAGTGATTTCGGCGTCCTCGGCGCTCTGCACACTCCTTGCCCTCTTTTTCTGCCTCGCCACCCTTGTTGACTCTCGTGCCCGCCTGCGCCCTGACAAACTGCACTCAAAGGCTCCACTGTTATACAGATGGAGAGATGCGGTTGGGGAAAGGATTTGGGACGGGTTGAAGAAGATTACGTTTTGGGGTCGCAAAGAGAGAGGGACAGAGGAGGAGAGGAGGGGCTTATTGGATGGGCAGTCTCGTTGATGACTAATTGGTGGATGCATGCAGGTATAAAAGAGATTGAAACATTCCAATGCAATGATATCAATGCAATAATTACTTTTGAGGATGACAACTCGAGGCTTTCATCATTATGTTTCCCCCTGCAGTTCGCCAGAGATGGAAGGAAGCGAGACAGTAGCTGATACTTTCGTACCGGGATCCACACGCATTTCCAGAGATGCAAGGTCTTTGTGACTTTAGACCGTATCTCCCGTGGGTGATCCGCAATCTACCGTCCCAGCATTCCAAAGAGCATGGTCTGAAGACGAAGACTGCATTTCAGCTATTTGGCCCTGATACGCTACACTCACTCGCAATGCAACAGACAATCCAACGTTATTCAGATGGCGGGGCATTGTAGATGATCAGGGCCGCATACGTCCAGTAGACGAGGAGGACGACCACCATCAGCCAGCAAGGCACAATAACAGTCCATTCTCTGTGCATGGAAATCAGTTCAAGTCAAGCACCCTGAGTCCAGCACCATGCCAAGCCACTTACCTGTCTGGGAGCCATCCTGTCCATTCCCAATTGGGGGGAACGACGGCCCAGAACAGGTATAGCCCGAAGGACAAATAAGTTCCCAGGATGGCGATACTCGCGTAGACGTCTGTGGCGTTGGGAAGGACTTCGCCGTGCGTGTCAGAGGCGGAATTCGCACACTCGTCTGCAGACGGCACGGACGGCCATGGGGATATGGGGCTGAGGGGCGAGAGAGGCCGTATGGGAGAGGACGGCGGCGTCCTGGACATGGCAGGGGATGGAAGGTTGATGCGCTGATTACTTTAGCTGCTAAGATTGGAAGCGATGAGATCACAGGCACGGTGACTGAAGGAAGCAAAATTTTGCGCAGTAAACAATGCGTATGGTGCGGGCCGTGGGGAGCGACATGTACAGGGCGCACGCTGCCTGGGCGGGCAGCGGTCAGTGCGCGGTAGCGTGGGGCGCGGGCGCAGAGGGCGCACGCGGGGCGCAAGGAAACACCGATCGCAGCGGACGCAGGGCAAGATCGCAGCGCTGCCCTCTCGCCTGGCACGGGATCTGATTTGGCTTCTGTGTTTCTTGCACGCCCTCCTCCCGCCCGGTCTTGGCTCGCCCGCGATGCCTTTCCACGCCGCCTCAAACGCCCCCGCGACGAGCCCTCCGCTGCCGCCCGTGCGCCACGCCCTTTCGATCAAACTGCCCGAGCGCTCCTTCTCGCACTCCACCTCCACCGACGCATACACCCCCCTCACGCCCACCAACGAGAACGGCCACATCGGCATCACACGCAGGCGCCACTCCGTCTCCTCGCCAAAGTCCCGCGCCGCATCGCTAGACCACCAGCCACGGCTCGCACCGAAAAACAGCACCGCCTCGGACTGGAGGATGAACGGCTGGACAAAGCACGGTGAACCTTCGTCCTCCCCCGCGCCCGACGTGAGCGAGCACGAGACCACCCCGGTCGCCCATCCGATCGACCTCACGCCGCCGCTTCTCCCTGCCGCTTCCAGTCTCCACCCGCTTCCCCGAGACCCAAACAACATCCTTCCTCTCTCCGTCGCGTCCTCGCCGTTCGTCACGCCCTCCGTCTCGCGCGCGCCGTCCCCTCGTCCTGCGCCCAGAGTGGACAGCAGCGCCGAACAGATCACAGTCTCTACTGGCATCGTTCCCGCGTCTTCGTCTGCGCCCGGCTCGAGCTCCAGTCCGAGGACTTCAATCTCGACGTCCTCGTCCCGTGTTTGGCCGGCAGGCCGATCGGCCAGCAGGAGCTCAGCCGAAGACGATGATACAGGTCCCTATGGCTCAGCGGCCGGACCGTCGTACCATCCCCGTTCATGGTTTTCTCGCGCAGCAGGGTCCATATCCCCAAAGATAAATGCGCCTACAGCACCCCGCATCATGCGACTCAGCTCGGGGAGGTTGACTGGGACGAGACGGTGGGGATGGATCTTTGAATGGCTTGGGGTGCAGTCTAAGCCTGAACTGCCGAAACGAGGAGGGCTGAGCAAGAGGAGCGATCGAGAGAGGGAGAGATTGATGGGTCAAGGGGTAAGGCGAAGAGGAGATGTAAAGATCCTTGGGTCAAAATGGCTAGCCAGGGTTATAGCCTTTATACCCACAGAACCGTGGAGCATTGTGCGTTCATCTTTTTTCTTCTTGCCTATTGCAACACCGCTAACTCGTCGCAGAGCCTCTTCCTTATCTTCTTTGCAGTCTTTGCAATCACACTAACGTTTACCATAAAGCACATCCTCAACCCAGATAAAGAAGCATTACCATGGCGTCAATACTGCACGACCACCTACCCATCTCTCTATTCTCTGCAATACCCCTCCGACCAGCCTCATACCAAACTCACCCTCTCACCTCTCTCTCCTGATCACCCCGCATGGCCTTACAAACCCCATACATCTCCGCTATGGACAGCGGACATGCCGCAAGCGGATCTTGATGCGGCGCTCGAACCTGTAGGCGTACTCCTCGGTGTCTTTACCACAGATGCCGGTCTCGAGCGTCGGCATATGATACGGCAAAGCTATGCGAGTCATTGGCGAAGTCGTCGAAAGGGGACGGAAGGAGTGAGAATCAAATTCGTGATGGGAAGACCTAGGAAACGTTATGAGAAGGCTGTCCAGCTCGAAATGGAAGGTGAATTCCTAGGCGCTCTGTTTAAAAGGAGGAATAACGCGCTAACAAATTGCAGCATTCAATGACATTCTGCTACTGGACATTGATGAAAATATGAACAATGGCAAAACGCACGCGTTTTTCTCTTGGGCTGCCGAAAATGCATCTGTACCGGACTGGGAATATCCATCCCATCCCCGATCCGACTCTGACTATGCCAATTCTGGCACGGCAATCGAAGCTGCGCAAGGAGGAAATTTGCACGCCCCTGTTTGGCGAGGTGAAAAGAAGCCGCAATATGTTGTAAAAGCAGATGAGGATTCGTTCATTATGCTTGGAGAGCTGGAGAGAAGGCTAAGGGTAGTGCCGAGGATGAAAACCTACTGGGGCTGTGAGTTGTGCATCCCTCCGTACGGAAAAAAGATGGTGTAAGCTTACAATAAACGTAAATGTGTAGATCTGGTGAAAAACAAATTCATGGCGGGTGAATGCTATGCTCTGTCTTTTGATTTGGTCGAGTACATTGCTGCCTCCCCAGCGCTCAAAACTCTCACCAAAGGCAAGGAAGATAAGCTTGTTGCCAAGTGGATAGGGATGCATCCCCAAAAGGAGGAGATTGTCTGGTCGACGGACAGATGTTGGATATATGACCACCCCAAAGCTGGTACCGTGTAAGTGTCCAGATTTTTTCTTTTCTTTCTTTTCTTGCACTCGACGACTTGCGCTGACATCGAGAACAGTTACTCACACGGTTTTCTGTATCCTTCCACAGTCGAACAAGTCCGCGTAGAAAATCAAACTGGACTTTCACCTTTGACTCTTGCCCAGCGCGGCGGGCCAGGAGCGGCCGACGCTTATTCCACCGTCTCCAAATTCGGAACCGCCTACCGACCGCTTTCCACCGACATGTCTGCGGCCGAGCAAGTAGAAGCTCTTGTCGAAGGCTCTCCTCTCTCCAGATTAAATGAAGATGAGCTATCCTCATCGAGTCGCAAAGTCCAGCAAGCATTTTCTCCCACAGAGTCTCTTCGTCAAAAGATCGATCGACTATACTCCTCAAGGCCGACTAGGATAGAGAGATTCTTGGGCGATGAAGAGGAACGAGGAGGAACGGTGGTGGTACATTATATAAAAAAGGCAGAATGGTTTGTGGAGACCATGATAGCCATGCTGGGCACGGCCGAAGAGCAGAGAGTCTGGCATCGTGGTGTAGGGAGTGGGCTGGGCGCTTTGGAGAGGCGAAAAGGGCGAGTGCCTGTATCAGGAAATGGACAGGAAGGATTCGATGCCGGAAACAGGGTCAGACTTAAAAAGGAAGACGGCCTGTAGATACGTTGTAGATTATATGACTCGAGTTTAAGAGTCGAGATTTGCTGTCGAAGATCACCAATGTTATTCGACCCACGCACGCACGCTTCGTGCTGTAAAATATCATAAATCTATATCATCATATCATAGGGATTTTGCATATTGCTTTGCACAGCAGTTATTTCATTACCGGGCAAGACGCCGTCCACTCTGTCCAATCACAGCTCTTAAGGGAGGTCAAGACAGCTTTGGTAAATAGCCCCCACTCGAAAATGACTATATCATACGGCCTTTGCTCCCATCCTTTTGTTCAGGTTCAAGCTGATCATCGCAGTCGGTGTATAACCGGTAGTAGTTAGTATAGCTTTCGATGGCATTGATGGATTATAGGCCAACTACTATACAGGAGCTGTTTATGAGCAATGAATGCCTTACCTTACACACAAACCAATTTTTTTTGAATACAACCTGCAACAAGAAGAAACAAATAATGTTTCTGTTATGAGTAATCTGAGATACGATGGACAAGTTGGGAAAAGACCAAAGACGGTAAAATGATAGATCACATCCATCGCGCACATCATACGGACTGAAATCTACGTAAAAAACTTGAGAATATACAGAGAGATGTGTCAGCGCAGTTTAGTCCTCGATACTCCACATAGTCTGGTTTATCAAGGGTGGAACGGCGAAGCGCCGGCTCACCTTCCTGATGCCTCCTTCCAAGACTTTCGAAATAGAAGAAGACGGAAAGTGAACACAGGTTGTCTAGACCTAAAGCGTTGATATTCCATTACGGCTAGTAAGCACGCTCTCGTGAGGAGATGAGAGCGGCTAGGCAAATGCGTATGGGTGTGGGGTATGGTGAAGAAAAGATAGTGAGGTCTGGAAAGAAAGTCAAGGGATAAAGAAATTTTGCATCTCCTATGGGTGGGATGTGTTGCAACGAAGGCGCTTGCTTATACTTTGGCTGCTGAATGAAAACTGGATAGAAAAACAAAAGAAGAAGAGAAGAGATAGAAATGTTCCAAAATGCTTCCTGCTGCTTTACATAAATAATTTCGGCGACGGGGGCGGAGACGGCCGCCGTCGTTAACAATATGACGTGTTATTGCAAAAGCTGGGTTAGAAAAGGATATTAATTATTTCTACTTGTTGTCTATTCCTGGTTGCTTGGTTTTCCGTGCCGACAGTAGGATCAACACAAGCCGTCCGGCAGTGAGCGGCAATGTGCCCCGACGGCTTCTGTCGAGCCCAGTACGTTCTTCGGCTGCTATGAAATGGAGGGTTAGTCCAGGAACGGATGCGGGAACCCGTGGTCCCCCACGTCTTCTGTGACCGCGTGGTGCACATTTCTGGATTTTAGTTTCTGGTTTCTGCCTTCTGGTTTGCGCCGTCTGACAACCGATCACGGACCATCAGATCACTCTCCCCCGCAATTTAAATCCACCGGCAACTCCGTCACCCTCGCCCAGCCGATCCCACAAGTCACATTCTTAACAGAATAGACTCCGACTTGAGTCGGTCCTAATCTCTCATGAGAGTCCGGTTCCCCGCTCCCGCGCATCATATAATATGCATCCTCTCCCCATTTCTCGCCATTACTCCCCTCCCAACCTGATTGACTTCACTCATATTTACACCCTTGGTACTAATAACCTCAAAGCCCTCCCGGGAAGAACGTACAGACCGATCACCAAAAATGTCCTGGTCAGACCCAGAGAAATTGTTGGCGACCACCAGTCGGACCTCTGTTGACAGCAATCGCTTTGTTGCCAACACGTCCGATGCAGATATGCCAGATACTATGCCCGATCATAAACATGCAGCGGCAGAGCAGATCGCAGCAATGAGCCGCGAAGAATTTCAGGCCATGGAAAAGCAGCTGCTGTGGAAGATGGACTTGAAGCTGATCCCTTGGATGACGTATGTAACCTTCCATCAGCAAGGGGTACTGGACTGACCGAAATCCATAACCAGATTACTGTACTTGGTGAATTTCAAGGTATTATGTGATGCTATGGTGGATGCTAACAGCTTGGCAGCTGAGTTTCATTGATCGTGTCAACGTCGGTGCCGCAAAGCTTGTCGGTGCGTCCGTCCTCTTTAGGACCTCTTTCGAAACTTGCAAGCTCACAAGGCCCTAGGAATGACTGAACAACTCAATCTTACTTCCTTACAATACTCCACCGCATCTATGAGTGAGCTCCCTGGTTCTGATCTCGATACTCTTGCTAACTTTTGGATAGTCTTCTTTGTTCCTTATGTAGCTTTTGAAGTACCTAGCAATCTTTTGTAAGCCTTTGTGAGGAACTTCCTTAGCCGGAACTGAAACTCACTTTACCCCAGGCTCAAGAAGCTCCGTCCTTCAAGATGGATTCCATTCACAATGGTCAGTCCTTCCACCCTAATGCTGACTGTCTACTGATATCGTTTCATAGGTCTGTTGGGCCATCTTCCAGACCACGAGTATGTTTTTCTGCTTGTGTCTCGCTGTTGCAAGGTTCTGACCGCATACGCTACGGCAGTGGGCCTCGTCACAAATTATGGACAGTTACTTGCTCTGCGATTTTGTCTCGGTCTTTTCGAAGCCGGTTTGTTCCCGGGTCTCAACTTTTACTTGTAAGTCTTCTTCGATTATTATCTGGAAGAGGATTAAGCAGGCACTAATTGATCCCACAAGGACCGGTTGGTATAAGCGTGACGAGATCAATAGGCGATGCGCCTTCTTCTTTGGCGGTGCTGTGATGGCTGGCGCTTTCGGTGGCATCCTTGGGTGTAAGTCGGGCTGTAGTGGAGAAAACGTAGAGCTAGCAGAACACTGACATGCTGTAGATGGCCTAAGTAAAATGGATGGAGTCGGGGGGAAACAAGGATGGTCATGGATCGTAAGTTTTTCACTACGAATCAAAGAAAATGACTAATGATTCCTGATAGTTCATTATTGAGGGCCTTCTTACCCTCATCGTAGCTGTTGCTAGCTTTTGGATGATCTATGACTGGCCAGACCGAGCCAGGTTCCTTACACCTTTGGAAAAAGAAATGGTCCTCATGCGACTGAAGGCTGAACAAGGTTTGGTGAACCATGTATCAATCATGTAGGAAAGAATTTTGGCTAACATGGGTCAGGCTTCTGAAGGAAGCTATAATAAGAGAATTGTCAAGAAGGCTTTTACGGACTGGAAGACATATTGTCTGATGTTGATGTACATCGGTGCGGCGGAACCCCTTTACAGGTGAGTACCGCTCATAGGTGAATTTTTTTTGATTGATTGACTGATGAATACGGTTTGCATATAGTGGATCGTATGTCTACTCATCAGTGATGGTTTATGCAGATTTTTTTACTAAAACGGATCATTTAGCCTCTTCACTCCCACTATCATCGCTTATCTCGGTGAATTCACTGTCTCTCAATCGCTTCTTCTAAGTGTTCCACGTACGTCTCTACATTGTCCCTGGTGGAAATAAGCTGACGATCTCGAAGCCTATGTATTGATGTTCATCACAACAATGACGACTGCATTTCTCAGTGATAAATTCAAAAGACGAGGGTTCTTCCTTATGGGATGGTGAGACCATGCTCTAGTGTGAATCGAAGAGACGAATTGACTGTGTCCCAGGTCACTTATTGGTGCTATTGGCTATCTACTTCTCTTGACTATTCCTATTCGATACCCTGTAAGCAGAGTCATTGCTCCAAGGAAAGAAGCATAATTAAGTAAAATTCAGGGTGCATTATACTTTGCCGTGTACGTGTCGTCTGCCGCTGCCGGCCCTCTTATCGCCACCACAATTGCATGGACCGGTAACACTTGGGGTAATCACTGTGTGTATCACTCGCGTCACTGCCAGGGTCATTGCGCTGATATATGATTTAGATAAGAAAGCCATCTGCATGGGTCTCGTCTTCTCCGCTGGTAACTCTGGTGGTATCGTCTCCTCTCAGGCATATCGCAACAAGGATGCCCCCCGTTTCCAACCTGGACATGCTACGGCTATGGCGTTCTGCCTTTTGAATGGCTCTATGGCGCTTCTCTTGTACATCATGAATAAACGGGAGAATAGGAGGAGGGATGAAAAGTATGGCCCCGCTCCTCTTCCCGATGAAGTTCAAGAATATGATGACCCGGCATATCAGCAAAAGTGGGGATTGGAGGGGATGACTCGGGCTGAAGTTGTTGAACTGGGCGACGATCACCCGGCGTTTAGATACTGGTTGTAAGGGGGTCGGCAGGAATTTTCGAATGGTTATGATAGGAATCGAGAAAAGATCAGATTGTAGGTAGCTTTGTATACATATATAGTGTGGTGTTACGTATCTCATGAGAAAAAAAAATCAACATTATTGGATTTCCGGATGTAATGATGATCCGACTCTCAGCAATTGTAAAGCAGATAATGCAATGCAGATCCTGCCTGTACCGAGTACTGATGATTGATTCAGTCATCGAAGCTTCTGATGTTCCAATAATGGCTGTCAGCTATCATTAAACCAGCGACAGTGTCTCTTTAACTGGGTTGCACAACATCGGTTTCAGTAGTAGAGTCCACCGAGAAACAGAGTTCAAAAGGTCAGCATAGGTAAGCCTTCCTTCATAGTTGGCCGCCGACAGACTCCCTCCTCCTCGTAGAAGAGGCCAACCACCACAATACAAGAAGAAACCACAGCGAGTGGAATATGTATAGCGGGTTTTGACTAGTAGCGAGTGAAGAGTCACCAAAAGGCTTGAGGGCATCTGCGAGCCACATATAGGATGGTTTTAGGACAAGCTTTGGGAGAATAATTTAACGAATGCTTGATCCATTCCTCAATTTGATCGATTGCTGGGACGCTGGCTGCACCGTTACAATATATTTAGACTCGGCGATCTGACTCATCGGCCCCCGTTTCCTCTGTCGCTTCGGACGGGATCAAAATATTTGCCCGACGGATGTGGTATCAATCGATGAATGAGGTTGTTATGACGGAATCTGTGAATCTGTAATGTGATTTCGAGTCTCAGTTACGCTCAATATTACCTACAATTGCTCCTCTTCGGCCATGCGAGCAACCATACGTTTTAACCAAGCCGCCGTACGCCATACAGCAGTTCCACGTACATCAGCAACAGCTCCTACACCTTACTCATGGATGGACCCATCTCCGACTGTCAAAGCGGACGGTATGTCCTGTTTTTTCTTCTTGTCTCTACGATCTGAACCCCTATTAGGCCCACTGTCAGGAATGACTATTGCCCTTAAAGAGAATATATCTTATTCATATGCACCTACCACATGCTCCTCTGTGGCATTAAAAGATTACAAGCCGCCTTTTGATGCTACATGCGTTTCGAGTCTTGTAGCAGCGGGGGCGCAAATAGTTGGGATGACGAAGATGGATGAGTTTGGTATGGGGTGAGTAATGAGATGGACTTGAACAGGTATTGATTATTCATCAAATTTACGTCAGCTCGTTGACTACCAATTTACCCCCATATTATTCTCCGGTATATAACCCGGCTTCACCGTCACCTGAAGAGCCACCTCGGTCAGCCGGCGGAAGTTCAGGCGGATCAGCGGCTGCTGTAGCAGAAGGCAGCTGTTACGCGTGAGCATATATGTCTTGATATGTCCTTCAATCACCGAAACTAACCTCTCCATCCCTGAAGAGCTCTCGGGACAGACACGGGTGGTTCAGTGCGTTTGCCAGCTAGTTATTGTGGTGTGGTCGGCCTTAGACCGTCATATGGGCTCATCAGCCGGTATGTATCTCCCTGCCTTTGTTAATCTGACTTCAGGATTTAACGATATGTAGGAGAGGCGTAGTAGCGTACGGCGACTCTTTAGATTGCGTTGGTGTACTAGCGAGAGAAGTCGACGCCGTTGAACGAGTGTTCAGTGAGTTCTCATCCTCCTCGTCCACATTCCATTACTCATGGTTTGCAGACGTCATATCACATCCAGATGATAACGATATGACATGTGCATCTACCCGTTCACGCTCCCAGGCCCTTTCCATCCTGAAGGCCCACCTTGCTATCCTGCCTACAACAGCTGGCCCTCTATCTGGCTGTCGCATCGGGGTACCCAGGCAAGCTTCACTACCTCCTCCGTACATAAACACACCTCGTTCTCTCCTCTCACACCTACAGTCGCTTGGAGCAACTCTTCACCCAGTGTCATTACCATCTCTTCCTAAAACTTTGCCTGCGTACTATGTCCTCGCAAGTGCCGAAGCGTCTAGCAATCTGGGAAGATATGGCGGGAGTTGGTTTGCAGGGCAAGCTGAGAAGACAGTGGGAAAGAGAACGGAAGAGAGTGGGATTCAGAGAAGGATCAGGATCAGAAGCGAAGGGTTTGGGATAGAGGTGAAGAAGAGAATTTTGGCAGGAACCCATGTTTTAAGTGCAGAGTGAGAGCTTTTTTGCCACTGTCTGACTAACAATACGATATTGACTGATTATCGGCGGCAAGTGAATTTAACAACACGTACTTGAAAGCACTGTACATTCGTCGCTGCCTGAAAAAGGACTTTCAAGCAATTTTCCGGATTCCCCACCCTTTATCTCCTTCGCCGGCTTTACCTTCACCGGATGCGGTAGACTTCATTATTCACCCCACAGCAATCTGCACAGCACCCAAAATTAATCCTACCGGGGAAGACAGTGATCAAACAGAGGCGACCTATATCCAGGATCTGCTCAACGTTCCCGCCTCACTTGCAGGCTTGCCCGCCATGTCTGTTCCGGCCGGTAAAGGTCCCGATGGGTGGCCAATAGGTGTCGCCATCACTGGACAGTGGGGTATGGAAAATCTGGTCTTCAAATTGGGGAAGGTCATAGAAGAATGGAATAAAACGCAGTCATTATAGTGTACACAATGCATTAAAATACGAAGTCTATGAGAGTTGATGTGAACTAAGATGAGCGTCAAGTTGGATTCGAATGAATTCAAGGATTGCCTTTGAGGCCGTTTTGGACATTTGCAGCGCTTCCGACCACTGAGGTGCTCATCATCAGTGCTCAAGTCTTGCTTGAAAAAAAAAATATGAAATACTCACTTCCTGCCTAGTGAAGCTACCTTCACTTTCGATCCAAACAAGTTCTGCCCCACCGTCGTTCTGCCCAGCAACTCCCATATTGTTCTCTTCATTGGCCGTCCCAAATACTGCACCCCAGGCCCAGCCGAACCCGAGTCTCGCCTTTGCCTGCTTCTCCTCATCGGCTTCTGGATCCAACATCACTCTCCCTTTGGTAGTCACCACGAGGGCTACAGCGACGGGAAGTGCTAAGATCGATATTGTACCCGCGGAGAGGAGTGCTAATGTCGAAGCGTTGATAGAGGCGGCTCGAGCAGTAAAAGTATACCCCGCTGCAGGAGATATCCTAGCTGCATCTTTTCTACTTTCTGGGATATAGGCGTAATCGTCCTTATCCGTCGCCGGCCATGTGTTCTGCTCTGCTCCCACCCCTTCCGCCCCAAAGACAGACCCGTACACAACCCTACCTGTAGATGGCACTAAGCTCTGCACTACAAGCTGAACAAGGGATCTCGGGTGCTTTTCTAATGATAAGATGGGAGGGAAAATAGTTTCAAGGGTGGTGACAAGAGCTCGGGAAGGAGTTGCACCAACGCCCTCGAGAGGGCGATGATTTACTTCAAAAGTGGCTTTGTCTGGGAGTTCTTCACGGAGGCGGACCTCTATAGGACCAGAGCAGCTTGCAAGGACGGCATTTGACCCTACGAGGCATGTGTTCAGCAGTCTGCGGAGGAGGTATACAAGAAGAGACATACCGAAAGCGAAGCGAGCCGAGCCGTCTGCACGATCGAGCTCACCAATGGACAGATGCAAAGGCCTAAGCTGGGCAGGCGTTCTGCCATCGGGGCGTCTACTGGGGCCTGCGGTGGCCATGGTTGTGCAAGTTCTATAACTGCTCATCCCAAAGAATAATTGCGTAAATAATCATAATAACTACCCTCCTTCCCTTACTCGGACACCCACTTTACATCCATGACGTCACAAAGAGATTATCACCCACTTTCCCACTCTTATCAGCCGCACGCACTCTTATGCGTATACCTTTCCTCCCTGTAGCGTACAAGTACATTTATTCAGCAGACAGCCCTATTTGCGATGGACCCCATATCAGACCCTTCAACTCAGGAATCTCCTCATCCTGTCCAAGCTCTTCCTGAAGAGCTCGGCAAACCACTCGAGGACTCGCTCGACCATATCGTGTCCAATTCGAAAGCTGTTAGGGGCGCTCGGAAAGATCAGCTTGCTCGTACGCAAACATCTAGTATACATAAATGGCAGGAAAATTCTAATATATTGTAAAGCAAGCGAGCTTAGATCGGACGCCGTTCATTCCCATGGTCCTGAGGCTAAACATTGGATAGCAAAGTTCTTCCCCTCCGAGGAGACTTTAGATCATGTACGTCCGATCGGATAGATATCGTCTGTATTAATGTAGCTCTGATGCCCTTAACGTACTTGTTCAGCTGTTTGCCATGGAGCATATGGGTAAGCTTGTCTCCTTGTCCTCCTCCATTCCTACCAACCTAACATAGCATCTGTAGGCAATTACGTGATCGATCGTATGACTGGGAAGAAATTCTTTGAAACAATGCCGATCTGTAAGCCCCCACAACCGCTATATGCTTACCCAAGCCGCACATAATAACGAAAGGCAGATGTGCGCGTCGGTATGCATCTCCTGTTTGTTTCAGGTGTGAGCCTTGTCCAGCACGCAATACAAATACCTGGCACTGCTAATTTCTCGTCTAGAACAGCTACATGTCATACGCATCTGTTGAAAAGCTTTTGCGAGAAAAGTCCATCAAGCGTGAGTTTGTGTCATAATCTAATATGCAGTTTATCTACGTATACTGAATACTAAGTAGAGGGGCAGACGTATGATCAGACTGGACCCGACGTAGAGGAACATATAAGGTCATTCATTAGAACATATGAATTGCCTCTTGACGAGCTTTTAGTGAAAGATTTGAGCCAGTACCCAGTAAGCTGTTTTGTACTCCGCGCGAGTGGTGATAACAATTATCCCCAGACATTCAACTCATTCTTTTCCCGTCGTCTGATCGCCAGCGCCCGACCAATCACCTCCGTGGGAGACCCAACCATTATTGTCTCCGCTGCGGACTGTCGGTTGACAGTGTACCAGACAGTCGACCAAGCTAAGAAGTTCTGGTATGTAACTTCAGTCTGAAAGGTGGTTTTGCTAGGCTAAATTATGATCGATAACGTGATAAAGGATCAAGGGGCAGCAATTCACGCTTCCGAACCTCTTGACTGGGAAGGATGTCGCAGACATGACATTCAAAGCAGTACAGGATGATCGTGAAGCCGCTCTCTCAATCCATAGGTTGGCCCCACAAGATTATCATAGGTTCCATTCACCCGTGGAAGGTATGATTGTTGCTATCAAAGATATCGATGGTGCGTTTTCAACTTGGTCACTTGTGGAAGAAAGTTGATGGCGGATTATTCTAGGAGAACTGTACAGTAAGTCGGCTACAATTTTTAGGCAAGTTTGCATGACATGAACCCTATAAAACTAGCTGTGAATCCTCAAGCTATCAATGAAGGTGTGTTCTGGTGGCCTTGCGCGCTTGACTCTTAGATGATTTGTTCATTTCAAATATTTAGATCTCAATGTCTTCACTTTGAACAAGCGTTCTATTATGCTTATCCATGCCAACCTTGGATCCGGTCGAGAAACTGTTCCCATTGCGTTTGTCGCTATAGGCGGTGCGTTCTCGTTCATATTGTTGTTATCCTCAGTATCCATACTGAAACATGATTTGCGGTATAGCAATGCTTGTGGGCTCCATCGGATGGTCCAAGAAACCGGGTGATAAGGTCTGCAAAGGTGAAGAGCTAGGCTGGTTTCAGTATGGCGGATCCACTACCATCACAGTCTTTCCAAAATCAGCCGGAGTAGAATTTGACAAGGATCTCGTTGAAAATAGCAAGAAACAGTTGGAGACCTTTGTAAGGGTTGGAATGGAAATCGGAAAATGTAGCACCGAGGTTAAATAGAGAAATAATAGTTCGAATTAGATTAGAATTAGGTTACAAGGCGTACAACAATATCATACAGATGTGTTAACTCTGCAAACTATTTAGTACCTGGTTTGATGTTTTAAAACAAAATGCGCCTACCTAAAAAATCGAGCCACCTTACTTATCTGCTCTTGCCCTTACCCTTGGCTTTACCATCTTTGCCCTCGCCGCTGTTAGGAACTAAATCAACAGATGGTCGGAAGCTCATGTAGCCGGACTTACCTCTCGAGTTCCCCAACATTGCGCATGATGGAGAGCTTACCCACAGAGGCAGCTTGTACCATCTGCTTCTCAATAGAATTGTTGATTTTGCTTGAAAGTTGCTATGTCTTCGATCAGTAATGATATCTCTACTTGGGAGTCCTGCCATTTGTAGAGTGACAACCAACACAAATTTACCTTCTTTTGGGACCTCTCCAGTACCCTTTGCCTATCCTTCGGCGCAACTTCACGCTTTCCGGGTTTTGTCTTTCCGGTATTCTTCCTCTGGGATCCACCTGACTTTCCCTTCGCCTTGATCGATTTTCCTGCTCCTTGGGCCATGGTTATTGAAGTTGTTGTTGCTGTTCAAGCAAGGGCTGGAAATGTTTCGAATGATCCACTTTCGGAATATTTTTACTTGAAGCGGCGAGTGGATTGACTCCGTATGCTTCTTCCACGTCATAAGTTCCGGAAAGGGGCGCTGCTGGAGAACAAAAAGGGCTTCAACGACATCGCCAACCACATTAGCAATCGTCCGTCTGGTCCGCAGACGGCAAAATTGTGAAGATCTTCGACTGGTTATTATCCTAGATATCATAGATCTGGAATTTGTTAGCATCAGGAACTCACTATGACTCGCTCTCCTGTTGCCCTCCTAGACGGAGTTATATCTCACCTCGCCCACCTGGCAGATAATCGTGCGATCGATTATCGATTTATCGTTGTTCTCTCCACTTGGCTGCAGACGGCATTTGAGGTGTATATCCTGTAAGTTTGAGGTTTTATGTACTGTATATCTTCTAAGCTAAGTGATCGTGGAAACCAGGCGTCGTCAGCTTCCATGTTATGACCGACCAGCTCCTCCTCCGGCCCTCAAGGCTCACCTTGAAGGCGATACATTCCGGAAAGCTCAAACTTATAGTCGAGATAAAACAAGGTTTCAACTCCTCCAACTTGTGTTTAACCAGATTCTCGGCTGGATTATGATCAAGTCAGGAGCATATTCCAAATTGTGGGACGTCGCAGGCAGGTTCACTAATCTATTGGGTCTGGGTCCCAACTGGATTGTGGGTACTTATCATGAAAATCATTGTTGTATGTTATATTTCATCGCTAATGAAAGGGTAGATCGTGCGGTCTCTCGTATGGATCACAATCCTCACCCTCTCTACCGCCATTCCCGGCCTTCCCTGGTCATACTACCAGACTTTTGTGCTCGAAGAAAAGCATGGTTTCAACAAGTCAACTAGAACTCTTTGGGTGATGGACACCTTGAAAAGCTATCTTCTGTTTGCCCTCTTAGGTCTCCCTGTCTTGGCTGGGTTCCTCAAGATCATTGAACTTTCTGGAAAGAGCTTTGTGCCCTGGTTGATGCTGTTCCTGTAAGTCAGTTTCTAGCAGAGTCGACGATGGTAATTAATAGCATTGCAGGGTCTGTGTGCAATTGACCCTCCAAATTATCTACCCCACATTTAGTGAGTATCCTCAATGTATACGAAGCACACGTCCCTAAAAACTTGCATAGTCCAACCATTGTTCAATAAGCTAGCTCCCCTTCCCGCGGGTGAGCTCCGTACCAAGGTTGAAGCCCTCGCGAGCCAGCTGGGATTTCCTCTGAAACATTTATACGTTATTGACGGCAGCAAGAGGAGCTCGCATTCTAACGCGTAAGCAAAAAAAATGGCCAGTTTCAGTTCAACTGACACGTAAATATCCTGGCTTAGTTACTTCTACGGTCTTCCTTGGTCCAAACACATCGTTATTTATGATACATTGATCAAGGACAGCACTACAGATGAGGTTGTCGCTGTTCTCGGTAAGTCCTTAACCGAATGTTGTAAATGTTATTATTGATAGTTTTCCCCCAAGGCCACGAGCTTGGTCATTGGTACTACTGTGAGTGTTTCTTTTTTAATCTGCCTTTCAACAGTTCTCTTATGCTTTCACAGCTCATCCCACCAAACTCCTTTTCGGTACTCAAATTCACCTCTTCCTCACTCTTCTCGTCTTCTCTGTGTTCATCAACAATCAGTCTCTGTATGCTGCCTTTGGTTTCAACCCTGAGTTGGCCATTGCTGCCCCCCAGCCATTCTGCATTGGTTTTATCCTTTTCCAACTCGTTCTGGAACCTACCGACGCATTTGTCAAGTTTCTGATGCATGCTCAGACCAGGAAGTACGAGTACCAGGCTGGTGAGGTTGTCAAGGTTGCTGGCTTGATGGGAAGCTGACGCTTTTGTAGATGAGTTCGCGGTCAACCTTGGCAAAAAGCCAGACCTTGCCTCAGCGCTGATCAAGCTGCATGTCACCAATTTGTCTTCCCCTCATAGTGACTGGTTGTACTCCATGTACCATCACTCCCACCCGACACTTCCTGAGAGACTCTCTGCGATGGAAAGATTTGAGAGTAATAAGGGAGAAGTGGAAGGGAAAAAGGACCTCTAAAGAGGGACTCAGATGGGTATGCCGATGTCCATAGAAATTACGTCTGAAGCTCAATAAATTACGCGGTATGCATGGTGGGAGCGAGGTGGACTGTCGATGCACAGTCTCATCTGATGCTATCTTCAGTGACATACCAGACCTGTCCAATGATTTTGACGTTATGTAGCGATTATTATTTCATTGATTTACTACTACTCGTATGTTGTTGACACCAGCGGTGAGCAGCGACGCGGTGCGGGTCTTTTCTCGTCTACGCCCGCACGTAGACTCGAGAAGTTACTCGTGTCCTTGGATCCATCCATCCTTGTTGCCTCGAAAGCAGTTCATCGCGACGCAGGCAACACGCATACTTCCCTCGCCCATGCCCTCCGGGATACGCAGCGATGAACTATAACCCTCTCCATCTCCTGCCCCTCCCACCGACAGCCCTCGACCCCAAACCCATCCCGACATCCCTCACTCTCGATCCCTTTTCCGATGTCCTCTGGGTCGGCGCATCCTCCGGAATCGTCTCGGCACTATGTTCTCCTCTAACTCTTGCTAGGAATGTACACTTCCCCGCCCATGGATGCAAGATCGGAGGCGGAGGGTTTAGCGCGCAAGGCGTGAGTGCTGTGAGGGAGGTCAGGGTTACAGACAGAGATGTTTGGACTTTAACAGAAGGTGGTATCGGAGGACGGAAGAGAGGAGGAGCGCCCAAATGGATTGTCAGGTGCGCTTGACATTGGCGTGCATGACTATCGATTATCCACTAACTACCGCACAGTGATGTGACGCGCTCCCTCCGAACGATGTCTCCCAATCCCACCAACTCTCACGAACTCATCACTGGCGGTTCTGGCTCACTTCTTCTCGCCAACACTGCCCGAGGTGAAGTGGTGAGGAGCATAGAGAACTCCAGCCCTGTGGTCAAACTTGCCCCATTACATCGAACCGTCCTAGCCGCGGGCTTGTCTGGTCAAGTCACCGTGCTCGACCCTAGAACAGGCTTTAAAGCTGCGCAGAATATAAGTCCAGTACAGGCCCACACCGGCGGATTGAGTGGGGCGGATGTTCAAGGCAATATCGTCGCTACTTGGGGTTGGACACACATGTATGTATCATCAAGTCATCAAGGTCAATACTAACCGTCATTCTCAGGCAAGGGCATCCTCTACCCGATCCTCTGATTCGTCTGTATGACGTCCGAGCTCTACGACCTCTTCCTCCTATCTCCTTTTCATCCGGCCCGGCTTTCGTCTTGCTACATCCTTCTTCCTCCTCGCATATAGTTGTCTCTTCACAGCAAGGCATGCTTCAAACAATTGACATGTCGCTCGGTCCATCCGCTACCGTCTTTCAGCAACTTGATGTCAGCTCGTACATTACCTCCATGGCTCTTAGTTCTCGAGGGGACTACCTTGCATTTGGCGATGGGGATGGGCAATTGCACGTCTGGACCACGAATGAGACGGGGGAGAACGCAGCGGTTGATGAGAATGGGTCAATTGTCCTACCTCCTTTCAATGGGTACGATGGGGTTAAACCGGAATGGCCCGATCAAGTTGATCCTTTACCGACAATTGCATGGGAAGAAAGCACCCCCTTGAATCTTGTGGGAATGCCATACTATAATGAAGCACTACTTTCACAATTTCCATCGGAGTGCTATGCTACGTCCACTTCTCCCTTATTTAATCCTCCGGCCACCATCCCTCAGCCTGTCCTCTCGTCTATGAAGATGGTAGACTTTGTGGGGTACGCGCCGAATCCAAAAGAGCTGAGAGGTAAACGATACGTCTTACGTGCTGTTCCTGGTGCTGAAGGCCGAGCTAGAGGAAAGGGGAGGAGAGATAGCGGGCCCAGGTTCAGAAGCGAGAAGGATAAAAAGGGGACCTACAAAGACAAAGAGGAGATAGAGGAGGAGCTTAACGATGGGGAGGTCCCGAAATATTATAGAAAGGTGGAGATCAAATATTCCAAATTTGGAATCGAGGATTTTGACTTTGAGTGAGCTCCGGTCAACTACTTTCGAGGCAATACTGACGCGACACAGGTTCTATAACCGCACAAATTACTCTGGACTGGAAACAGATATTCTCAACTCGTACACCAACTCTCTCCTCCAAGCTCTTCACTACACACTTCCCCTACGAGCCATTGCTACTGCTCACATCTGTGTTGACTGTAAAAAGGAACATTGTCTCTTGTGTGAGGCGGGCTTCTTATTCAGAATGCTAGAAGACGCGAAAGGAAGGAATTGTCAGGCAAGCAACTTTTCAAGAGCTTTTAGCGCCACCAGCCAGGCCTACGCTCTAGGTTTAATGGACGAGAACACCAACAGCAAATCGACCGCACCATACGGTTCTCTCATACAGAATTTCAACCGATGGCTCCTATCTACGTTCAGTACTGAATCCATTGTCGACGGTGAAACCTTCCACCTTCGCCCTTTTCCTCAGAAGACTTCTGGACTGGATGGGTTATCAATGAATGATGGACCGTCTGCAATCGACCAGGTGCTAGGTGTCAAAATTAAAACCACCAATACTTGCAGACATTGCGGATTTGTTTCATCTAGAGACTCAACTTTGCATGTTGTTGACTTGGTATATCCGAAGAAAATGGTAAGTCTTTCTTAGCTTCCGCAGGATTGACGCTTAATCCTTGACAGAATCCTCGACTTTCGTTCTCGGATATCCTACGCTCCTCTCTCATTCGAGATTCGACCACCAAGGCCATCTGCTCCTCATGCAAAGCCTTTGCCCCTCTTGATTCTCGGCGTAGCCTCTCGCCTTCCTCTGGGCATCCGCTTCCTCCAGTGCTTTCAGTTAACGCGATGGTGACTAACTCTGACGTATATGGCTTCTGGAAAGACAAGAAAGACGTAAAGGAAAAAGATGGCGTGAGGAGGTTCTTACCGAAGAGGGTAACAATTAGAGAAGTAGGGAAGCTTGAGAATGGCCAGGAGGAAGGGGTCAAGTATTCCATTCGGGTGAGTGGAACATAAATGGACAAGATCTCGCTAAAACAAGTGTAGTCGATGGTGGTACAAATACAAGAATCACCAGACGCTGTAGCTCATCTTGTGTCTTTCGTCAAAAGTATGTGTCTTGCATTAGCTCAGTGTGACTTAACTGACTTGAAACAGTGCCATCAAAAGACGGCTCCTCGGCATGGATCATGTTCAATGATTTCCTCGTCCGACCAGTCTCGGAGGACGAAGTTCTTTCTTTCCCCGACCAATGGAAGGTGCCAGCTGTGATCATCCTCGAAAGGGAGAATGCGGAAGAGCTGCTGAATTTAGAAGTGTTGCCCAAGGAGCTTGACAGAGAGATATTATTCAAAGATGTGTCTATCGCTTGGTGAGCCGCTTTATCACCAAATGTAGAAAGAGTAAGCTAAATAGGTGTTCAGGAACCGCAAGCAAGACATGATTAAACACAAGATATTACAACGGGAGGAGATGCCAAAAAGAGGGACCCTCGTTGCTATCGACGCCGAATTTGTGGCTCTCCAGCAAGTACGCCAATCTCCTTGCGTGCTTGTAGTATCGCTAACAAGTGAGACAGGAAGAAATGGAGTTCCGATCGGACGGTACCAAGAATATTCTTCGACCGTCACATATGTCTTTGGCGCGGGTGTCAGTCTTGCGAGGAGAAGGGGAAATGGAAGGGAAGCCATTTATTGACGATTATATTCACACGAGTGAGGCTGTGGTGGACTATCTTACCGAATTCAGTGGTATCAAGGGTAAGTCCAACGTACTTGTAGCGACTGCTTGCCGCTCACGATCTGTAGCGGGGGATTTGGACCCGAACAACTCACCGCATACTCTTGTGCCTCTCAAGGTTGCCTACAAGAAGTTAAGATTGCGTGAGTATTCTTTCCTGATTGATGGAGGAAAAGCTGATCAATGCAGTGGTGGACCTTGGATGCATCTTTGTCGGCCACGGTTTATCGAAAGATTTTAGAACCATTAGTACGTGGCTCAAACCAGTTGCCCTGGCCTTTTTCTTTTTATTGCTGATCATCTTTAACTGGCAGACATCTTCGTCCCACCTGAACAAGTCATGGACACTGTCCTGATCTACACCTTGCCAGGAAGTCAGCGTAAACTCTCTCTTCGATTCCTTGCATGGTATCTCCTACATCAAGACATTCAAACAAACTCCCATGATTCTATCGAAGACGCACACTTCGCCCTGCTACTTTGCAAGTTATGGATGGATTACGCCTCGGAAAGTGAAGAAGCGTTTGAGATTGTGATGGAGGACATTTTTGCTGAAGGGAAAAAGTTGGCCTTCAAACCCCCAAGCAGTGCTGGAAACATGATGGCGGAACAGCAGTTATCGCCGGTTAGTTTTCCTCCATTATCGAATGGTGATCAGACGGTGGCTCGTGCAGTGGTTAAGTCAAGAATGGCTACCCCTCCGCCTCCTACGAAATTGGGGCTGCCGCAATGGGCATCTCAGAACAGCCCCAGTCCATTAAGACGGTAGTAATGATGATGCACGAGTTTATTATTGCCTCTCTTTTCTCTTTTGCTTTCGTATTATATCTGCTCCAGAGCACGACGGACAATGGATTGTCAACCTGCATGAGAACCTGCATTGTCTGTCACGACAATTGATTTCCACTATTACTATCTCCGAAGAGAATTTTATGGAAGCAATCTTATTATGCAAGGTACCGTCTTTTAGACTATACTTGAAGGTCATCAGGCCATTATTATACATGTCATTAAACAGCCACAAAAAAGAGACAAAAAATGGGTCACTGTGCAGACAGCTGATTATTAACAGTGACGCAGCATCTAACTGTGAACTGTACATACAGCTGCTGCATTTCCATTTGGAGAAGGAAGTGCAGTAGAAGCAGCCGCTTAATATGATGGACAGGACCCTTTGTGCAACTGATTATTTATTTACTCGTCTTTATTATGGTTTGCCGCTGAGAAGCGAGTCACGAAAGAACAACGAAGAACAAAGATCGTGGCCGCCATTTGCTTCCGTCGCATGCCACACGGGGCAAAACACCGCGGCATTTTGCGGTCTGTATGGGGAGGCGTTGAGGCCCGGTGGTTGTAGAGCTGGTCGAGGTAGGAAGGACGAAGGAAGGAAGGACGAAAGAAACAACGAAAGAAGCTCCAAGCACAACACCATCGTTCATACCACTCCAAGAGACAGCCGTGGAGAGAGCGGCGACGGCGACACAGCACACATAACGCGGCAGTCCTCAGGCATCGCCGCAGGCTCGACGAGGTGAGTAGATCAGGAGTGGCGGCGAGCGAGATGCGAAATGCTTGTCGATGCGACGACGGACGACCAGCAGCAGAGAGATGGGTAGAAGCTGATCCGAATTCAGTCCAATCTTATGTCCTCCAAGTCGCAGCAGCCACCCACCGGCCTCTCAAAGTCGGCAGCGAAAAAGCGCGCAAAGAAGGCAGCAAAGCAGTCTCAGAATCCTCAGCCACAGTCAGCACCACAGACGTCCTCTCAAACACCTGCCTCTGTTCCTCCTCTCCCCCCCGCCTCCGTCCCAGATCCCCTTGACCCCGCGTTCTTCAACTTCCCAGGTCCGGGCTCGTATCCCATTGACGTTCAATACGACGATACTGCATACTACGATCAAGTCGACGTGCCGCTCAACCAAGGCGACTTCCCTGGCTCCTATTCTATCGATTATAATCTTTCGCTTCAAAACGGCAGTCAGCTCGCCGGTTTGTCAGCTCCGTTCAACATCACCCACGACGATCTTATCTCCGCTGCCAACGAGCTTTACAAGAGGATGGCAGACCCGGAATTTGGATCAGACGATGCCTATTGGTCTTCATTGCCGCCGCATATCCGACAGTTCATCCGTGATGCCGTGCCGTTTACGGGTTCCATAAGTCAGAGCACGCCAGGTACTACTTCAAGCCAAAGGACAATGTACCAGATGGCACAGCAAATAGTACAAGCCGCTAGCCAAGGGATGGGCTTAGGCCACGGAATGAGTGCAAATCTCATGCCTGGGATAAATGCCAATGCCAGGTCGTTTCCCTCACCTCAGCAGACCATAGGAGAGGAATTCGGATTCCATCGTCATCCTGATACGAGAGAAGAAGAGTACGATGATGAAGAGGAGATCGAAGAGGACCAGGGGCATCCTGCGGCAAATGGTGATGCGCCCAAGAAGAAAAACAAGAAGAAGAAGAAGAAGGGAGCCAACGCAGCTTCTCTATCTGCCCCAGTAGAACCTCCCGCTCCCCTTCCTCCCCTTCCACCTCCTTCTACTCTTTCAAAGATTCCTCGTGCGCCCGCGCCTGTACCCCAACCTCAGCTTCCTACACATCAACCCCAACCTCTCTCTCAACAACCGCCCTCACTTAATCCTCTTCCGCCTCCCGCACCTGCTTCTGCGCCTACTCCTACGCCTCCCAGTTCCCGTGCAGCGGGCAAGCAGCCCATGGGAACCAACCCTCCTGCTAATCCCCCTGCTCGATCAGCTCGTGCCGCCGGCAAAGCACCCGCCAGTGCAGCCCCGCCACACAACGCACACGCAGGTCACAGCCACAACCATCCATCGACTGCCAAGCCTGCTCCCAAGGGCAAATCGCCTGCCACAGCGCCTCCTGCCAAGATATGGACCCAGTCTTCAGCTGAAGACCGAGAAAATATTAGGGTATTCTGGCTTGGATTGTCAGAAGCTGAGCGTCGGGATTTGTTACGTATAGAAAAAGATGCGGTGTTAAAAAAGATGAAGGAGCAGCATCGACATTCTTGTGGCTGTGCAGTTTGTGGCAGGAAAAAGGTTAACATCGAGATGGAGCTCGATCAGTTATACGAACAGTATTACGATGAGCTTCGTTCATACGCAGCCGAACAGCGAGTCGCCGCTAACGGTCTTCGTCCACCCCCAAGTGGTGCCGGCCCTTTCCCAGGAAGCGTTGAGGTGGACGCCAGTGGTACCGTTACCCAATATGATCATCGAGCGCCGGAACTGCATGATCATGATCCAGACGATCTTGATGGCGAGGAAAGCGAAGAGTATGATGACGATGACGATTATGCGGACGATGATGAATTGGACGATGATGATATCGGAACAGACGAGGCTGATGTAGGGGATGAGATTGATGAACCTCCTCCTCCACCGCCTATCACTCATCGTCAACAGCCTCGGCGGCCTCCTGTGAAAGCTCCTCCCCGGTCTGAAGGTGGCGATGATTTCCTATCTTTTGGATCTAACCTTGCGACAATCAAAGGTAAGTTCTGTCTCTTTTAAACTCTCTCGAGGGGGGCTTACGCTAAGTTTCATCTGGTGTTCTTTTTACCGCTTGTGCCCAGGAGGTATACTCACCATTGCGGATGATATGCTCAAGAACGATGGAACTAAATTCTTGGAAATGATGGAGCAACTGGCTATCCGGAGATCTGTAAGGGAAGAGCAAAATTTAAGGGATATGCAGGAAGAAACAGATGAGGAAGAGGAAGAGGAGGATGATGATGAGAGTCGGGAGTAAGTAATATTCATTGGTGTTTTCGATGACACGATACTAATTGGTATCACAGCGAGCCTATGACGGAGAAAGAGCGCGCAGAAGAAGGTAAACGAATGTTCCAGATTTTTGCCGCGCGAATGTTTGAACAGCGTGTACTGCAAGCTTATCGCGAGCGGGTCGCCAAGCAGCGCGAAGAACAGTTGCTTCGCGAACTGGAGGAAGAAGAGGATTCAAAGCGTGCTAAAGAAGAGAAGAAAGCCAAGGAGGCACAGAAAAAGAAGGACAAGAAGAAGTAAGTGTCTCTCTTGATGAGTTGTCGTTTGGCTTGCAAGTGCTGACGGTGTCAAACTTAGGGCGCAAAAGCAAAAAGCCGAGGAGGAACGCCTTGCTCGCGAAGCGGCCCTGGAAGAGGAAAAAAGGCAAGCCAAGCTCCGTAAAGAAGAAGCAGAGCGAGAGCGCATGCGAAGACAGGATGAAGAACGTGTTCGACGCGAAGCTGTGAAGCGCGCTGCTCAGGAAGAAGCACAACGCCAAGCGCTGGAACGTAAGAGAAGGCAACAGGAGGAGAAAGAAAGGGAAGAAGAGGCTGCAAAGAAAAAACGCGAACGCGAGGAGAAGGCCAAGAAAGAGCGAGAAGCGAGAGAGAATGAGCTGAAGGAGAAGGAGAGGAAAGAACGCGAAATTAAGGCTGCAAAGGAAAAAGCAGAAAAGGAAAGGATTGCGAAGGAGACGCTTGAAAAGGCTGAAAGGGATAGACTGGCGAAAGAAGCCAAGGAAAAGGCTGAGAAAATCCGTCAAGAGAGACTCGAGGCCTCGCGGATGGAAAAAGTCAGGAAAGAGGAGGCAGCCAGAAAAGAGCGAGAAGCGGTCGAGCAAGCAAAAATTATTGCTGCTCAACAAGCTCAACGGGAACGTGCTGCTAAAGCTGAAAAGAACACTGCCGACAAAGCAGCTGCTGAGCGGATTTCCGCTGCTCGGGTAATTCCTGTTGCTGCAACTGCGCCGGTTTTGGCGACTTTGGGCCTCAAGTCGCCCTCAAAGGGTTCTACTCCACAGTCCGCACCTCCTGTCCCTCAATTGTCGCCTGTTAAAGGAGCCGCTCGTCCGATCACCAATGCCACTCCAGGACGATCCATGCAGAAAACTCCCACGGCATATTATCCTCAGCCTGTTCCTCCTGTTGGTGTTGCCAGCTTCTCTAGGATGCCTTTGGCTCAAAGCTTCGGTCCTCCGGGCCTCCGGCCCGCTTATCCCACTGGGTCGCCTGCCTATTCCCCTCCTCGTGCAAATGGCTCTTCAATCTCGCCTAACCCGCCTTCAAGAGGATTCACCGATCCGAGCCCGCCAGGGTTTGACCACAATTTGCGCACAGCTCCCATCGGTGTGGGATTCCCTCCAGTCAAGCCCTCAGGTCGTATCCCTTCAATGGCGGATGACGCGTTTTCTCCTACAGCTCCCATCGGTGTGCCTGTGACTCGCAGTGTTTCCAGTGCAGGTGAAATGGGTTCTCTCATCTCTGGGTCGGTTACACCTGACGATTACCGCCCTACTCCGCCTGCACCCATCGCACCCCCTAATCTGGGCCCAATCGGACGTCCATCATTTTCAGATGGACAGACATCAGGACCGAACGTTCTCCGCTCCACATCACCTCCTCCGCCTGATCGAGTTCTAGGTTCAGCTGCTCTCGGAGCTGACGATGAAATTGTTCAACCCCAGCAACGTAGACCGACAACATCTTGGGACATGCCCACTGCCGCACCCGGGTCGGGTCGATGGTCCGCTTCCCCGTCCATATGGGGATCTGGAGATCCGACGCCCGCGCCAAGTTGGGGTGCGCCAGGAAGTATGCCAACAGTCGCAGAAAGGCCAGGTCCGCCACCCGGATTATCGCTTTCCCCCGGTGCGGGAGTGAATGTTCTTGGTCAGAGACAACCTTCATTCGGCGGGATAGGTTCGTCTTTTGGTGGTGTAGGCGCTGTAGGAAGTGTGATTGGTGGAGGAATGGGTGGCACAGCCGGTAGTGGTCTGGTCCAGGGACATGTGGGTGGTGGCGGATATTCGCAGGGACTTTTCTCTCCTCAGCATCAACAACAGCAGCAACTGCAGTTACAATTACAATTACAACAACAGCAGCAGCAGCAATAGCAGCAGCAGTAGCATCTTCTGTAGTCAGGTCATGACTCAGTATAGTGAGAAGTTTTGAGGGTTTTGGCGGCGTAGTCAGCAATCACTTCATATCATGCAGCCTTTATTTCCTCTTGTGACATTCCGGCGCTGTTCATTTTTCACTATGATACTATGACTAACGTGTAGATGTGAATGTTCTGTGGCATTTTCAACCAGTAACTACACTTAAGCAGGATTCAATCCATCGACTCAATTCATCAGATGTTTCTAAGTCATATGTGTAGTAGAATTTAATTGATTCGCTTATTCCGCGTCTAGTCTTGAGGAGGATACTCGTCAGGCGACACAACATATGCCGCTACGATGGTATGTCGCAGTAAGCATTCAATCTATGATAGCTGCAAAGTACAGGCTGCTCACCAGGGAAAAGACCTTCCTGCCCGTTGCATTTCCCTTGCCACCAATCAGGATCAATCTTTTCAATGTCTGTAATCTGATCACCCTCCTTGAAAGATAACTCGTTATCTTCGCTCGCGTCGTAACTAGCCATACATTAGTGCACAGCATTTTTCGTGGAAAGTCAGGACTTACTCGTACGCAGCAATCATCACGGTGTCTTTGGCGTAGGAAGAGGAGGCAGGAGGTGGAGGGGGTGGAGGTGGCGGGGGTGGAGATGGGGGCGAGGCATCAATTATAGTAGGTTCTGTCTCCAATTCGGCCTCGGGCTCAACTTGGTATTGGGGATTCGCGGCTGGAGCGCTGTCGTCCTCAATAAGTTCACAATAGTTGGCAGGGAAGAGGCCCGATTGACCATCAGCATTTGTCCCGGACCACCAACCTATACTGAGGTATGAGTACTCTAGAATGAAACCAGATATATGTCTCTCACCTTCGTCCAACTGCTCAATCTGAGTAATAATATCGTCTTCCCTCAGAGAAAGTTCATTCTAAAGGATAGTTAGTGACAATTGTTTCTCTGTATTGGCCTTTTGACTTTGAAACTCACGTCCTCAGCAGCCTGTACCAAGACGTCGTCAGCTGGATGTTGTAATGTTCTATGCCTAGAGCTCGAAACTTACATCATAGTCGTACAGGACCTTCGCTCTTTTACCTGCCGGAGAAGGCTCCGAAGCGGGCTCAATTGTCCTAGGTCGAGACGCCTCGGGAATGGGCGGAGGAGGGCCAGTAATAGGAGTTTCCACCAAAGTGAGATCCTGCTTGAGCCGCTCAAGCTCGTCAACTTGCTACAAAAGATATCAGACGTTTTCTCATGGGGCAACATAATGATAAAATGAAAACACACAGGGTCTGAAGAGTTGGCAGGTTGAGCAGGCGCGGCCGGAGGAGGAGGAGGGGGTGGAGGGGGAGGGGGAGGGGGAGGCTGTGCAGCAACAGGTGCGTCCGGCTCAATCTCCGTGACAGGTTCGGGTTTGAAGGGTACAGGAGGAGGGGGAGGCGGGGGAGCCCCCCAGTCATCGTCATCCGATTTTTCCTCGTCCGAGTCGGGAGAAGCAGCGCGAGGTGGTACCGAACTCCTAATCACAGAAGGCATAGCTGAGGCATCAGGAACTGGAGCTGCCGGTGCAGATGGGGGACTAATAGTGGCGGAAGCAGAAGGCGGGCTGGGGGCTGCAGCAGAAAGGTCGCTCGATGTCACAGGCATTGACGGCCTAGGTACAGGGGGCATAGCCCGGCTGCCAGTCGGGGCAGGAGATATCACTTTATCGTTGGACGCTGTTGTACAAGACTTAGCTTGATTGTATCCGAACTATGAGGGGAGGAACTTACCAGCGGCACTCTCCTTTTCCTCTTCCTCTCTCTGTTTCTTGGCTTCCGCCTGTCTCGCGGACCAAGTTAGCTTATTGCCACTGGGTTGAGGAAGGACGGGAGTGGACACATGGCCACCGGAGAATGCAGCCATCCTGTCCTTGATACTGGGGATCTTGACAGGAGACTCTTCGCTCCTTTCCTCTTGGATACCACCAGGATTCCATCGACCAGTGAGCTTGCCCGGCTGAAGTTTGATGGGCGTGTAGGCCGTGCCTACTGGTGTGATGCGGTCTTCGGCGACGGGCTTGGCAGGTTCAGAAGCTGAAATGGTAGAGGCGGAGGTCTTGGCAGGTCCGGAAGCTGCAGTGGTAGGGGAGGACTTCAGGCCACTGTTTATGGGTTTATCCTCACGGGTGGCTGGCAAACGAGAAGGCGCTACAGCATTAGCGGCTGGTGCGTGTTGAGGAGAAGGGGCACGAAAGGTCGACGTGGGAGTTGCGACAGCTGTGGGCTATTGGCCGTGAGGAGCTGGAGCGCGCGAATTGCTTTTGGACATACCTTGCCTTGAGATCCTCCAAGGCCTTGGCTCGGTCTGTAACTGGGAGCCGGCTTAACAGATGATGCGGCGTTGATACCGGGAGCAGCTGCTGCCGACGAGGAATATTTGGACCCCGACGACTCTTGGATACGCTTGTGGATGTGCGAAGGAGCAACATCAAGCTGCAAAAGGTGAGTCTTCATCCTCCGACAAGGTTTATACGATCTACCCACTTCAGAGCGGGCTTGAATCACTAGATGGGCGTCCTTGAGGAATTTGTTCTGTACTTGAGCGGACTGGGTGACTGGTGCAGCATAACGCGACGTTAGTTCTTCAGACTCCAGTCCAGGATCCAATATCACCCACAATAGAGACCCTTTTTGAACTCAGGAACGCCATCGCCACACCAGGAAATCAACACAAATTTGTCGAGTTTGCTCTGTGGTGTAGAATAAGGGCCATATCATACCAATCTGATTGTTCACTTACAGTGGGGTCTCTGATCCTGGCGAAGGCGTACTGGATGCTACATTGGGTGTTAGCCTTAGTACATTGCAGCCCCTATTCGATCCACTAACCGCCCATCCATGAACTCTTCCTCGAGGTCTTCCAGACCATTTCCGGTGGCTTGCAACTTGAGCTCATTGCCTGGCTGATTGAAGAGTACCCAGTCGTAGGCGGCGGAGCCCTGAATGAGGGCCTCGTAGGTTGGTTTGAGGTCAGGATCTGTGAATGAGACAGACATGCTGGACTGAGCTGGGAAAAGACAGAGGGGGACGGGGAAACACAGATACAGTGGACAACGGAAACGGACGATGAGAACGATTACTCGTACCTACGTGCGCGACCGAGTCGCCGCGGAGGGTAATGACGTAATCAACACAGCATAATAACACAGATGGCCGACTTGTATTATCTATTGTTTATTTATGGGGGGAACGCGGCACCTGGAATGACTACGCAACTGGACGGAGGTTGACTTTGATGACCATGTTCAGACAACTATTAATACGTACGGCACGTAAGTATATGGCAATAATGTAATCCTATGTATAGTGCTGATCGCCCCCTCGCCTAGCCATATAACTGAAACACACAGTGCCTCATTCGTCTTATATCTGGTCCACTCCCACTATATGTAACGAAAGAACGGCAATAAATAGAGATGGCAGCATACTGACAATCTGGAACGTGGAAATTCTTTCCGCTGAATCAAAGTTTGTGGCTATTTATTCGGCCTAACGAGAGCGCTAGCCCAGTCAAGGCGTAGTGTTGGCCGCTGTGTCGCATATTGGGTTCAACAAAGGACTCATGAAAGTCTCCAAACTTCAATTCCTTCCACCATAACAAGCTTTCCTCCTCCGCATATACCTTTCTCAAGACTTACGGCACCTGCAACGGTCATTTCTCACACGCACAAGATATCCAGGAAGAGTAGATCCTTCTTGACAACGCCTCCTGAGAAGAGATCTGCAGCCTTCGCTCAGCCAAGTATGCTGTGCCGCTCAGCCTTGAAGCCAGAAGATGTTCCCTAGCGACCTTGCCCGCACCTTATGGTGGGTCTTCGCTGCTGTCACACCACGTTATCGCTCCGATCGCCAGAGTCACAGCCAACCACGCGGCCGATAAAGTCGTTTACAAAACCCTCCAACATCCCCCGAGATCCAGGAGGCAGACAGTTACTGTCTATTTCGCACCCAGCGTGAATGGTGTGGGAAAATACGGGAAAACCAAAGAGAGGGACTCCTCGAAAGAGTGGAGGTTGATGAACGGAAATTCATGGTCGAAAACTGTGATATTCTTAGGCGCAAGAAAATAATATCTTACCAACCACCAGGTAAGGTTGAAGGAAAGAAGCTCATACGCGAAGATGTCTCTGGCGCTGCAAAAGATCAAAGCGCTGCAGAAGTTCGTTGGAAGTTTGCCATTGGGAGTGAAGAGAAGACCTCGAGCCGGCAGATTTCGTTTTTAATGGTTCTTACATTAAGTTCTCCTTTTTAATGACCCTTAAATATTCTTAAAAATGAAACATATTAATCTGAACATGCAGCTGTAAAAAGCTTAAAAGGTCATAACCGTAATTAAATTCCCTATTTCCCTATTTAATTCCATAATTATGTGTGCCTGGCACTGTACCTACCGTTCCCTTAAACTGTATACCTAACAGAAAACGTCTTTTTCCTTCTCCGTTTCTTTATCACACTAATAACAAAATAAATTGCCAAGGTCTTACATTTGTCTCGCAAACAGTACTAACTACAATTTACAATGCAAATGCAAGCACCACGCACCAAGCGCCAAGCATGGAGTGCAAATGCGCCGTGCACAGAGGGTGCGAAGCTATATGGAGAATAGAATGTAGTAGAGCATCGAGGTATTTCAGTACACTGTCATATAGAGTATGTACAGAATACGGTTAGGTAGTAGAAGAAGGGAGAAATGAGGCGGAGGGAGGGCAAAAAAGAGAAGAACGGCAATCGAAAAATGGACGTACTCAGGATTACTCAACAAGATCATGATCAGCCATCCCATAAGAAAGCAGAAAGCAGAGGCAAAACCACAGAACAAGCATGCATAGATATTGGAGTACAACCGTATGCATTGACTACAGGACTTTGAGATTATGCAATGCATCGAGTACTGCGGACATCTATTATCCGATCATTTGTTTTTCATTTGATTAGGGTAAAATACCTGGAATGTCTCCGGTGGTATGAGGTATGGTCGATTCGATGGTTCAACCCGTAGTCCCTGAACCCTCTAATAATAAAATGTACTCGGCTCTCGGCTACAATACTGGACGCTCGGCACTCGGAGCTCGGCCATTTATTCTTTATTTCCCTATCGATGAAAGGCTATAGTCGATTATCGACTATCAATGTCCCTAAACAGGAACAACATCACAATTACTATCTGACTTTATGACTGGTGACTAACTATTACTGATTGATTGCTGACTGCTGGAAACTGAAAACTCAGACAGCAGGACAGAGCTATCACTGATCATTAATGAATGTTGAAAACAAAGGGGTGAATCGATATTCGACGCAAACAATCTTATATCTTACATGATATATCAGAATCAGAAGATACTATCTAACATCCAGCCCATGGCGGGCAGGAAGAAGAGAACGGAGGGCGATGACGGTAATCGCTAGTTGTGCCAATATGTTATGCACTGTATATTGTGTAGCGTGTAACGCATAGTCGATTATTGCATATCGCATCCTTATTATGTACATGGTACATGACACCCGACGTATCTAACTGGTAGCTGCTGGTAACTGGTAACTGGGAATGAGCTAACCAGACTCCAGGATTATGATGATATCGATCAAGAATGAGACAATCAGAAATTAAAAACAAAAATAAGAATGGTGGTGACGCATGGCCCAGTACTTACCTGAATAAAAGGGCAGAAGATTATTGTCTATGGTGTATAATACATGAGACACAGGGCTGGTTTTCAAAACATTGCGCGTGGGATGCGTCCTTTCTTCATTTATCTTGTCCTTCCCGGTGTTGATCGTTTAGCTTTCAAGTCTCAAATGAACGAACAGAGATCAGACGCCAAGAGTCATCAATCAACTATCACTTCTAACTTTAAGTCTCCTTATCTCTATACTTCACAATGATGGTGAAGAATCTGGAAAGCACAAATTAAAACACTCGGACAACTAGGTTCCATCGATTACCTCTCCAAGCATGTCGCTTGATCAGGGATTCAAGAAGGAAGGTTCCATTTGACACACAAATGTACTTTTAGCAGGATAATCGCTTGAGAAGGAGTCAAGATCGGGTGTCTTGGATCGAGGACGCCTTTGTCTCAGAAGATATAAGAAGGGGGGGTGGGTTGCCTTTTCCTTCTCTTCTTCATCCACATCAGTATTTGCTTCTCATTCCACAGTTCGTAGGTTCTTAGTTTTTTCCTCTCTCTTCGTAGATAGTATCAGTAGTTGAGCTTTTACCAACCTCTACATTCGTTCTTTTCATCGACTCACCTACTTTCACGACAACAACAACGCAAACAATACCCGCCATGTTCTCGTCCACTATTGCGACTTTGCTTTTTGGCACCCTGTTCTCCCTTCCAGTTATTTTCGCCGACACTCCTTACCTTGGTTGTGTCCTTACTACTGCTGCCAACGGTGCTGCAAGCGTAAGCAGTAGACAGAGCGACAGTGCCACTTGTGTCGTAAGCATCTGTTTCAATTTCCTCGGGTAGAATAGGCAACTGATCTGCTGTTTCATTAAGTCTTCCTGCGGTAACAGCAACTACCCTTATGCCTTCTGGGTTGGTGCAATCGTCCTCGGCAACAACTGCTATTGTGTTTCCGAGGCCAATTACATCAGTGCCGCCAACTATGTCGTACCAACTGGCTCCTCTACCGCATGCGTCGCCATCGTCCAGGCTGCCGTAAGTCTGTGCTGCATCACTCCTGCTTTTATTCAGTGACTCATCTGTGAAAACAGAGTTATGCTACTTCATCCACTTTCTCTTACGAAAACTGCTACGCTCCCTCTGGTCTTGTGTCGGGTGTGATCAACACTGTCACCGGCGTCCTCGGTACCACTGTCTCTTCTCCTCGAGCTTGCTTTGAGCTCTGCGCCGGCACTTCGGACGCTTACTTCACTCCTTACCTCTTGGGTGGTAACACCCTCTCTCCTCGATACGGATGCTCTTGCGGTGACGAAACTGTTGTTTCTGGCTCTCCTTCCTACTGCGGTCTCGGTTCTTTCTACGCTTACAGTCACCCTGCCGCGGCGGCTGCTAGTTCTCTTCCCCGAAGGAAGCGTGCCATCGAAAGGATTCAAGCCCAGAAGAGGTCCGAGATGATCAGGGAGAGGCAATGGGACTGCCCTACTGGCATGAGCGCCTGTAACGTCGATGGCGTAACCAACTCCTGGGAGGTAAGTCCTTTTTTCGACGGCATGACTTGTTGGACAATTGACTGAGCATCACCTACCTTTAGTGTGTTGACCCTACTTCCGATATCGAATCATGTGGCGGATGCACTTACGGCGAGTACAGCGCCAGCGGCAACGCCTCTGAATCTACCGGTGTTGAGTACGTTTAGTTTTCTCCTGCTTGTTTCATGACAGCATCTAATAACGAAATTAGCTGTACTGCACTCCCCGGTGTACTCCGAGGCTCCGTCACCTGTTCCGGTAGTCGATGTGAAGCCTTTGCTTGCAAGCGCGGATGGACCCTTCGAAACGGCGAGTGCACCAAGTCTGTCACTCTCCAGCTGTAAAATTTATATCGACGAATAAATGATGCGGCAAAAATCTGTATCCCTTACTTATAATCGCGGACATTATTATCAGAGACTTCTTATCTCGTATAATTTTTCAGGCATCTTTAGTCTCAGCTTAATTTACCCGTTTGTACTATACCAATACCCATGCGCAACCTTTGTAGATTGCGAATGAAAACGTTTGGATATCTTACGCCCTATAATCCGGAGTTGAAATTAATGGGCGATGGAAGATGACTCAATGCTTACCATTCTAACTATAACACACATTGTTCTGAAGCAACGCAAGAATGGTTTAATGAGGCCTTAGTCGACCCTGAAAACGCATGCAGTTCATCGTTATCTTTGTCGCACATCAGAAAGAATATTCATTCATAGGACGATATAGCACATAAGTGGTCATTAGGCACGTTAATAAGACAAAAGAGTGGTAGGGCCAGAAAGCCGACGACTATTATGCCGTCGATGCAGATGCTTGTTGGGCTTTGGCGGAAGACTCTTTGAGAGCAAGGAGCTGTTTCGACCGGAAAGTTTCATAGTGCACCTGTGCAGTGGTTTCAATGAGATCTTGCAGGTGAGTTCTGCAATATAATATCAGTTCTGTCGCGAATCAACAATCCTGGCGAAAATGACTTACCTCGTAAGGAAGTTTCGCAAGTAAACAAACTCGCAATGTCTTTCATCCTCGACGTTGATAACCCCCCACCTGTTCTTCCTTCCACGCACGGGTTTGCCATCAATGATGACACTTCGTTCAGAGCCAACGACGGCGAATGGAAGCATTTCCTAAAAGAGTATCATATTAGTTATATCAATGCTAGTTACAGAAACCACTTTACCCTAACACGCTCGTTGAGTTGAAGCTCCTCCTCGTCGAGTTCGTCAGAGTCAAAGGGAAACATTCTGATTTGATTGTGATGCATTTCGGCCAAGATCTAATACGGCGTTAGTAGTTGTCCACCGGTTGAGAGGAACAAGCTTGACATACCCGCTGTTTGAAAAGGGTTCGTTCCTCCAGAGTCAGGGAGTCGGATTTTGCAATGACTGGCACTACATTGACTACTTCGGTAAGTTTTTTGAGGACCACAATGTCAATCTTATTTTATGTCAGTCCCAGACTTTTTCAGTATTTTAAATCGTGCTTGGCTTACAGGTTTCAAAGTGTGGCCCGTGGGGTTGATGAAGAAAAGACAGCAGTGGATACGAGTATCAGGAATGAAGCGGTCTCGCATGGCTGTGAGTTCTTTACGCAAATAAGCGGAGTGCTGGTCTTTTATCTATTTTGTTTTGACGAAAATTAGTTGACAGGTCAATCAGTTATCAACTAGGAGGGGGAACGCACATATTTGATGATTGGATCCCAGCAGCCTTCGTTGTTAACATTGTCCCCATATCCGGGAGTGTCTATGATGTTCAACTTCAGTCGCACCCCATTCTCCACGATCACTAACAACAGGCCATGACATGAGCTACAATCACGCAGAAAGACTAACAGAGTGTACAAAAACGTACCGTGGGACTGAGCAGCGATTTCTGTCGTCTGACGGGGCACAATGTCTGGTTCAAACCTTCCTTTGGACTCGATGAGGTGAGAGGCAAAAAGTGTGTTGATGAGGGTGGACTTTCCGAGGCCAGTTTGCCCTACATGCGCCATCGGTCTGCGTCAGTCGCCGCAGTGTTACACCAAACACGACAGGCAGCAGCAGAACCCACCGACTACCATCACATTGAACTGGAAGCCACGCTTCAGGAGTTTATGTTCGATCTGCCGAGTGATAGCTAACAGATGGTGTTTGTCCAAGCGTTGCGCACAGTGTCAGCCTGGGTGTTCTGCGAGCCACTGGAACGAGGGGACACGCACAATCGAAACCGACATAAGAAGCGGCCGCGATCCCTTCGGGAGGTGAGGATACTAGAGAAGTCATTGTGTGTGTGGCGGTGGATGGAAGGGTGGCAAATGGTTAGCGCAGGATTGCGTGTGTTTTGTGGGAGAGGAGGAAGGATGGAGGACGGGAGGACGCGCGACCTGAGCAAGGACCGCGACAGAGTATTGGCCTGTTGGATGCGGGCACGGACCGCGGGCGGTGACCACCGGGGGCAGTGGCGGAACCAATTTTTTTGGAGGAGTGACATGAATATCTCGGATTATCTTGTTTGTGGAGAAAAGCAAAAAACAGATACTTGTAATAATGGGTGAATATGGATGTGCGGTCCTGCCCGCTCCCGTCTCGCACCACAACACCGGCGGCACCACAACAACAACAACAACAAACACGCACCGTACGGCACCACTGTCCACCCAGCGACAACCATGGCAGCCCCTCCTCCAGAGGTCTATCTTGCAGAGGGATTCGACCCGAGCACCCTCAGAGTGAGTCCCTCCCCCAGTTAGTAGACCCGCTGACCCATCGTCCCGCAGGTGCCGCAGCTTCGGCGAGTCCCGTCTCCTGTATGCTCATCACACTCCACCCTAACTGTTCATCACCTGCAGATCTGTCTTACTCGCCCATGGCAAGGGCTACCCTTCCCGCTTCACCAAGGCCGAACTCGTTCAAGAATTCATTACCCATATCACCAGCCAGGCACCCGTACGTTGACTATCTCTTAGCCACCTCACCCGGTGTCTGCTGATCTTTTTAAACTATGTAGGATCTTCGTTCAGCTGCGGCAAACGTGCAGCCGTCAAATAAAGGCATTATATCTGTCTCAGACAACGGTGACGAGACGCCTGCGGTTCCAATCAAACGACCCCGCAAATCGCGACGAGTCGCCGCGGAGCCGGTGTCGGCGCAGGCAGATGAAGCGGAACCTGGAATGGTTATCGAAGTGGAGCCTGACCGTCCTGAGCCTCCAATCAAGAAGATGCGCCCTAAAGCAAAAAATGTTGTAGTTGAGCTTGAGCAGTCTCCGGCGAAGAGAAAATCGAGGATGGGGAAACAACCGATTATTCAGGTCGAAAATGCTGATCGGGAAACAGAAGCAGAGCTCAAAGTTGGACCCACAATTGAACTGCCGACTTCCGTATGTCCTTACCATTTAAATTTTGTCATTTACTTAATGGTGTTCTAGTCCCGCCGAACAACCGGTGGCCGTGCCTCTGGGACCCCAGGCCCATCCGCCTTTGCGACTGAAGCCCCATCGTCATCTTTAGGAACAGAGAAATTTCGCACTCCTAATGCGGCTCGTACTACTTCCCAACCTCACAGTACCAGGAAAAGTGAGTCAACGGCCAAGAGTATGGATCACGTTCAGAAAGAAAGTGAAAAGGAAGATGAGATGTGGCAAATCAGCAAAGCCAGAGCGTCAAGGAGGTCTGATGGGGAACAGTCTAGCTTTTCAGACTTCAATCCCTTTCAGAGTGGGAGTGAGGAGGCCGCCGAACGTGAAAGGCGCCGTAGAAAGGTGCGTTTTTTGTGTTTTCTTCTTCCTCGACCCACCCTTAAAAGGGACAGAAACTAAAATTCTGCAGTCCTCCATCGGTCTCGGATCATCCAACAAATTAAAGACCACAAAACCTCGATCATCCGAACCAGTCCCAGCTTATGTCACGACGCCGCCTGGGATTCTTCGCCGAGTAGGTCCTAGCAGGGACAACATCCGCACCCCTCTTTCCGACGTCAAACGTGCCATGCACTCTGGCTCAGATTTAGACGCTGCGGTGGCGTATAACCAAGAAGTTCAGGAGAAACTCAACCGGATCTCGGCCAGCCATACTCGTGATGGAAGAGACGAGACTGAAGTCACCATACACTCTTCCATCAGCTCCTTCCACGGTCCAAAGTCTCTTGCTAAACGCGTCAATGACCAAATCAATCAAACTGTCCCTGCTCCTCGAGCAACTCTGCCGCTCTCCGTGCTTTTCCTTCTCCTCCTCACCTTCATATCCAACTTCCAGAAGCAATCTTCATCTATAGGCTTCTGCGACACTGGCTTGAATACCAATGAGATAGCTCTTCATCGTCAAGCATCTCGCTCAGAAGCCGAAGCGTGTCTGCTAGATAAAGCCAAACTCGACATGGTAGATAAGGACGCAGCCACGAAAATCGTGTGCGACACTACAAACTTACCGCTTATTCCTTTCTTGCCCGTTCCTACAGGCTGCACAGCGTGCCCTGCTCACGCTCAATGCTCACATGGTGAAATCGTCTCATGTGCTCCAGAATACAAACTTGTGACACACCCCATGTCCTTTCTCTCGCCTTTAGCAAACGGCTTTCCTGGCATTGGTCCTCGCCCTTTCCCGCCTGCCTGCAGGCCTGATACTGCGAAAAAACGCCTGATCGGGGCGCTTGCAAAAGCCGTGGAGAAGAGTCTTGCTCAGCATAGGGGCGATATCATCTGTCAAAGTTTGAGTCTCGATCAAGGCGAAGTGGAAAGATATGGTGTGGATGAGGAGGAACTGAGAGAAAGGTTTAGCGGACAGAAAAACTCCAAGTTGGCGCGCGAGGCGTTTGACGAGCTATTCTCTGCGGCCATCAAAGACCTGGTAGAGCATGAGGATCTGGTTGTATTCATCGATGTTGAGTGAGTCGTCTTACGCACTGTTTCAGGGAAGCATTTTGACAGCGTGTGACGTAGGAATGACAAGACCAGCTATGCTGCCGCTAGGACAGAGCTCACCCTAGCCTGTCGGGCAAAACTCGAAGCGACAGATCTGCTACACAGATGGAAGAGCCAGCTCGGTTGTAAGTCCCCCCTCCCCCTTTTTTTCCCTCTTTCAATCATAAAATGAAAGCGGCGCAATTTAATCCTACTCCATAGCTACTGCTGCCGTCCTCCTAGCGATTGCCTATATTCGCTCTGAAGTAAACCGCAGGAAGCAAGAAAAATACCGTGCCGAGGAACTGGTACAAGTCGCCTTGAAACGCTTGCAAGATCAGGAACAATTACATTACACTGACCCCGTGACTAACCCTCAACCTTTCATCCCGCGCGATCAACTACGCGACCTCGTTATGCCCCATACGGGTTCGACTGCTTCTCGCCTGAGGCTGTGGGCAAGAGTACTCGATATGGTGGAACGCAATGCGAATGTTGCAGTCAGGGATCAGGAGTTGAAGGGCGAAATCTGGAAGACTTGGGAATGGGCTGGGGTCGGAGAGAGACATGTTACTTGGGAGCAATGATGACACGTTTTATGGTTTGTTATTAATCTGTCTTGGGCTTCTTTATGCAGTTTTCAAATTTCCCTTGCATTCCTTATTTGTGGGTCATGCCATGAGTGTCGGTTCGCCTGTACAGCATACGACGGACGCGGACCTCCACGATGACTATGTTTAAGCAGGCTACGTGCGTATACATACATAAAAGTATCGTAAATGTTTATTAGACAAGGAACAAATCGGTCGAACTATCCTTTTATGATCAACCAACACTAGGCACATCCTACAAGTTTCTTCTAAGACCCCGCAGCCTAATCTAGTCTACAGTCTGTGACCGGGGACGACAGTAAATATAACGACAAATATAACTGTCAAAAGTACCGACGCTCCGACAATGATCCCAGCTCGGATGGCAATGAGCTTGCGAACATATGGTTCACGGACTCGGATAAAGTGGAAAGGGGTAGTTTCAGAGACATTGCAGGCGAATAATAGAGGTGAGAGAGAGTAATATGATGAGAGAAGAAGAACAAAGCCGAAAAGGAACGGCAAGATGAGCTAAACGGGGTGTCAGCAGGTACACAGTTGTTAAACGTTTGCAGACTTGCCCACAGTCGCGTCAAGCGTGGCTTGAAATCCAAAAAAATCAACGAAAATGCCAAAACAAATGCTCCCCAAAGGCAAAATAGGCCAGCGACTAATCTGACAATGCTTCCCAGGGGAGTCAGATTGGCAAAGGCTTTAGCTCGCAGGAACCGAGGAAAGGCATCTTGTTCAAGGGCCTTGAAGACATAGACTTTTTGAGCATGGAAAAGGTCAGGAATGAGAGGGGACACATCTCCGCTGATGGATTCAGGGAAGTTGTAAACTCTTAAGGATGGTCTACATCCTTGTCAGTGATGTTTCATTTACTCCGTAGCTCGGTACTCTTACGGTAGATAAATCTCCCTCTCCCCCCCGTCGAACAGATATCTGTAAAATATCCTCTCTGCACTTTCCAACAGCGCGTTTTTCTCAATGGCCCTATCCCTTGCGATTACTGTAGGCGCTTTGCTTTTCCTTTTACCCTTCAGACTCATCTCCTGGCTTGGTGCCGTACTTGGCCGATCTCTTTGCCTCTCTCCTCGCTGAGCCTGACTATTTATCCGCGTGGGGGACAGAGTCGAGTGTTGCGCAGGTCTACCATGTGATTCTGTATCCCGCCTCGCCCGTGTATCAAGGACGGGCGAGCGCGAGAAATCAAAATCAGTGGAACCGGGTACGGGTGATGCAATATAGGAGCCAAGGTCGGGGGAAGCTGGGCTGGGCGAAGGAGGTTCCGAAGGGAGAGAAAGGAGAGGAGCAAAGTGTGTACCGTTTGCCCGTGCGTATTCTGCGAATTCAGGCCATTCGTCTTGTATTGAACGGCCTGAGCGACGGATGTCCTGCATAAGAGGTCAATGTTGATCTGCTATACATAGACGTACCTTGAAATATGCTTTGCACAAATTCTCATGCTGTTGCACATCCAGCCAAAAATCTAACGCGTCCTCAGAAAGTTCCCTTTGCAAAAAGATCTGTGAACGCACGGGCCGACAATGAGCAATCAAACGGTAAGCTCCCACGTCAAAGTCCCGTTTCGTAGAATCTGTTTTCAACGTACATAGAAGCAGAACAAATCCAGAGGTGGTCTAGTTCTTCTGTCCAATACCTCCTGTAGGGTGGGTAAACGGCTGAGTTTCAAGTAACGTGTACCAGAAGTTCGGGGCTCATGTTTTGATGTTGTGGTTTCGGCAGTTATCTTCTCGTTGTTTTCTGCCATGCTGGCATGTCCATAAGCTGAATATCACAAGAAAAGTGGGGGGTGTCGCCAAAACGTTGATATAAAGAGCGTATAGTGTCCAAGAAATCAAAAGATAAAGAATGTAAGTTTGTGAATAGGAGTGATACAGCTTTCTGAAGCAAGGGATGGTTTATGTGTTGATGAAACATGGTTGTGTTTAGAGCATTGTATATTACGTAATAGTAAATATAAACATCATCGAGGATTGCGTCTCATCCACCACCACTTCCCATCTCTCATTTCGTTCCTCTTTACATCTTGTCCAGATCCGTTGCGACGACGCACGATATACATATCAACAAGATTTGTTCAAAAGTTTCATCTTTCTCTGACGCTTCATTTTCTTTTGGGCGCGTCCTCGCACCGCTGGTAACGATCTTATCGAAAAAGAAGCTAGGAGCAGCAGTTGTGGACTTTAGATAGTCGCCGCAGAGGGCGCAGAGGATGGACACTGCACGGGAACGTCGATTTCTTGCCACCAAGCGCCCTGCAGGTACTTTCCAATGACATCTTTTAGGTCAATCGATCTTGCCAAGTTCTTCTGGTACCCTCGGAACTGACCCTAATGATCAGTATGGAATAAGCCGATTACACATCTGGCAGCCATAACCAGTACGTTTCAACTCACATCGCTTCAACCCTCGAGGCCCATTTCTCTTCTCGAGGGGTACCTCTGACTAGCACCAACTGTTGTTCTACGGAGATCAGATCGTCGACTGCCCGTTTGACGTCAGCCATTGCAGACCCGTTAGCTGACCTCAAAAACAATCGCAATGCGGTCGTCTCCAGCAACTCGGACTGGCACTCCTTTGGGAGGCTGTGGTCCAATCTTCCTGCTATGAAAGGAATAGCTTGACGTTGGCATATCTACAAAGGTTACCATAATCAAGTGACATCCATAGTGCGTCTCAAATGTATCCACATGGGCGACACTGGAACTCACCTTGTTAGCCATCCATTGATCTCTTGAAGGGTCCGGAAGCTTGTCAGTCATTCTGTGCTTTCTATTTTGTCGGGAGTGTCTCGGGAGATCTTGAACAGAAAGATGAGAGAAGACGGCGTGGGGGCTGAGAGGAAATAGCGCAATGCACTACCTCTGTGATCTGATTGACCTCTTTTAGATGAAATTCATTTACCGGACCATCCCATGTCCTATCAAACCTAATCCACCAAAAAAGACTATACTGCCTGGCCAGAAAGGACTAGTGCTTAACTGGAAAGGACTGCTGCTGAGTAAAAATGATGGGCGTCGTCTCACGATCTCCTATGGACCCAAGTATATAATCCGCAACTATGGACTGGATTCTTTTCCTTCTTCCTATCTCAAACTTTCATCTTTTACACCTTTTCCTTCGTCTACTCAATACACATCACTGTAATGCCATATGCCCCCATTTACAACCTCCCGCCATCACCGAAACTGCCCCTGGCTCTGACGAAACTGTTGTGGTAAGCACCATTTCAGCCCTCCAAATTATCAGCAGAGCCCCTGACTTTAGGCTGGTTTGGGGTGCATAGTTGCATCTGACACGACATTATATATACACAGCAGCAGGTTTGGAAGTTACTCGCCCGCGCCATCGACCACAACCTACCCCCGACCGTTGCGAACCTCATCCTGGACGCCATTACCGTGACAAACTCCAACCATCGCCTTTTTGTCGAAGGGATCTCGGGGCTGCACTCAGTCACCCAGGCACTCAAGGAAGTGTCTGTGGAGATGGAGTTTGCAGGGGAGAACGACCTGTCGGAAGACATGGTGGCCCTCCTGGGCAACTTCCGAGAGACTCTATAAGCTTGACCACAAAAAGCATTGCTTCAACCAGATACTGATCTGCCTTGTTTTACCTCCACTTAGGGTAGAGTCTGCCAAGACCCTGAGAGATGTCCTCAGCGGCAAGGCCATGGTCGTCCAGCGGGTCGATGCCATCAAAGCGCGAATGCCTGGAAGATCCTCCTTCTGTCCCTCGCGTCACCGAACCACCTGCTCCGCCCGCCGCTCAACCGGCGGCCAGGGATTCGGGTGAAAGGAGAGGGGGTCGAGGTCGAGGACATGCTCATGATCGTGATCTCGATCGCGGGGGTCGCCGGGGTCGTGGGAGAGGAGGGAGGGCAAAGCCCGAGAGTAGCGGGGGAGCCTGGCGAGGAAGAGCTGGAGCGATCCGTCGAGCGCTTTCTCCGGCGCCCACGGTGGTGGATCCATCGGGCGGACATTCGATATCATCGGGGACCCTTTGTACCGGTGTCACTGCCCTCATAGAGGCCGGAAAACAGCTACTTGAGTTTTTATGTCCTCGATCGTTCACCTGATGTCGATCCTGGTGTCGCGGTACAGCAAGCGCTGTTCCTTAACACCTTAATGCATACGGCGGGACATTCCTTCTGTTCTTATGTCAGGGAAATCTACCACTTTTACATGTGACGGGACGACGTGGAAATTCGTCCGAGATAGATCCAAAATATCGTGTGCGGTTTCGACGTGCGTCCTCGTTTAAGCAACTTCAAACAGCACGCCGTGAGCTCCTCAGCCTCGAATGTACTGGAAATACTTGGAGCACTAGATTCAGTCGTTGGGATCGCTGAGCTCGAGAGAGTAGAAATGATGCAGCGTTCTGAAAGCAAGAAATGGTTTATAACTGAAAGATGAAACATGGTTCATGGTTTATTTATAGGACGCCATATGTTTACGTAAGAGTAAAGATGAAATTGTTGAAAAATAATTGAGTGCACGTAAGCAGGAAAAATAAGCAAAAAATATTCTCCGACCGGGATTCGAACCCGGGTCGTCCGCGCCACATTGGAAGTTGAGTTCCTGAAAAGCGGATATACTAACCCCTGTACTATCGAAGATGGTTATATTTTGGTGATAGTAATGAATATGATTAAGGTTCGTGAGAAATGGGCTTTATGTCGAGAAAACTAGATCCAAGAGGATAGTCTCACTCACAGCTGGACAAGAGATCCAAACTACTAACAAGGACAGCTGTTGATCCACTCTATGGCGAATCGATATCTTTGATGACTGAAGCGTTGAGAGGCCTAAGGTCATTCATAATTTCCGAAAAGTATATACAACCCAGCCATACCAAAGACCTCCTAAAAGCTTAGATTTCTTCCAAAAAAGCTGCATCACCCCCCAAAACTACTTCCACCTCCGCATCCCTATCTTCCTCGCCCTCATTCTCCAGCGCACCTACGATCCTCTGCCTCTTTGGCACAGGTGTCGCAGCTCCGCCGGGAAACTCGCTCGCCGCCCTCTTACCCAACTTGCGCGCTCGCATTGAAGTACCAGACCTAGCGGCCGAAGAAGCATCAGTTCCAGTATATGGAAGCGGGATGGGACTAGGGCCAACCCCTGGAATGTGGGTCGCGAGCGGGGTAGCTGCTGTGATAGAAGAAGATGGGAAGGCGGAGTGTACATGGCTATGATTGGGAGTACTGGGGGCGTCATCATGTACGACAAGTTGCTCTGGTAGGCCTGAAGGCCGAGATGAGTTGACTTCACTATTTGAAGCAAGCTGTGTGAGGGCTGCAAATGTCATGTATTCTCCCTCGCCCTCAAGCCCGGCAGGAGGAACGTTCAAACCCTCGAGTAAAGATAAGTCAACACCAGAATTGATTTGCTCAATTTGCTCGTTGGTAAGCACCTTGGGGTTTGCTCGATCTTTCGCTTCGTGCACAATTTGGCGTAAGCCAGCGTATACAGGTTGGCTCAAGAGGTCTGAAAGTTTAGGAAGAGCTTCGTCTTCTGGAGGAATAGGAGGATTATCATAAAGTCCTTTGGCCCAATCGGGATTTTCTCGTTGCACTTGTTCATCCACGTGAAATTTGAAAAGAATGATGCCCGGACTGCCTGAAAGTGGTAAACCGTCATTGTCTTTGGGGCGAAGAGTTGGAAGGGTCGATCGGTCCCATAAGTGTGCGGGTAGATGGAAGATAGGATTTGGTTGCTTGGGCTTACCCTTCTTCTTGGCACGAGCCTGCTGGTCCTGAGCAAACTCGTCGAGAATAAGGAGGAGAGTTCGCACTGCGGGAGAGAGCCAAAATTGATCAATGACTTCATGCGCTTCGCCAAAGCGAGGGCCACAGGCCAGACGGCGATAGGCATACCATTCCTCGGGAGTGTAAGCACGCTTAGGATCCGGTTGATCTTGCGTTTGCGCAGCGAAATCGATGGTCAAGAGGGTGCGATAAAGAGCTCGGAGACGGCAGGCATTAAGAGGAGACCAGTCGAAATGAGCTGTGCGACGCATGAGCAAGGACTGTTGTCGACGATATGTGTTCTGCTTTCTACGGGACAGTTCGTCTCGATGGATCTCCCCTCTCTCGCGGTGTTGTTGTTCGTCGTAACGTTTCTTGAAACCGTCAGCTTAACGCCACTGTTTTACATCGGCCTCACTCACAGAAAGCCGAGTCCAGTAGATCTTTACGGCGTCGAAAACCTTCTGCTTGTCGGCTTCGACGTCTTCATCTCCCTGTCCGGATTGCCATGCTTCCCATACATCCTCAATGACTTTGTCTATAAATGGTTTCACAGTTGAAGCGTTGATGTCAGCTCCGAAATGAGGTCTGAACTCGTCCACACCGTTAGGACTTTCTTCTGCGGTAAGTGGATGGGTTGCTGGATCAGGAAGGTCTCTAGAGCCTTTCGACTCAAAGTTAGAGACAGTGTATTCAACTCCAAGCCGGCGATTGGCCATTTTGTGCACAAGATGCTACAGAGAAGGGTCGGTTTTGTACGCCACATCATTCAAGGTGAACCTACTTCAAGCCTGATAGATCTTTTCTTTCGGCCTTCGACACCTCCTGTGGGGGTACTGCTATGGGACGCGCGCTTGTCGTCTTCGACTGCACGAAGTGTCTCGGGTTCAATAGTGGTGATTGTAGTAACTGATTTGGGAGCTCGCGATTTGCGAGGAGCACCTGGTCGTTTGCCTGCGACAGCGGAAGACGGGGATCCAGATACCAGCAAGGCATCGTATTGAGCTTTAAGAGCGTCGTAATCAGATCGCAAGACAACAGGGGATAGTTCTGGATCGAGTTGCTCGGAGACTTGCGCGTCGACGTCAGTAGAATGAACGAACGGTGTACGCAAGTGATACTAACAAGGGACGGACAAATCGACACCCAATTCGCTCGCCTTGATTTGAGCAGTCAACTCTTTCAACACATCAATCTGTCTCTTGTTCCCCTCTTTGAGCGCTTTAAGATTCTGGGCAAGGTTTTGAATTGCTCCTGCGCCGTTGAGCTCATCCAGCAAGCCTTGATGAGCATTCGTCAGATGAGTCAATTGAGCAAGACTCTTCCTCAGTCCAACGTGCAAGGGGTTGCTGTGATGTTCAGCGGTAAAGGCGGTTAGAGTGTTCTGGGCCTGTTCATGATGTTGTGGCTGTTGGCTTGACTCTGAATCAGCTTCGTGGTCGTGGACATCTGAAGGCTGCTGGTTGTGGGAGTTTGGGTCGTTGATGACTGCCTTGAGGCTTGCGATGAGCGCCTCTGCAGTATCGTCATGGTTTGGAGTGTGTTCGTGGTCCTGGAGGTGGAAGTGGTTGTCGTCCATAGCTGGTGGACGCTGTCGGTGGAGGCTGGGGAAGGGATGAGAGGTCATGTTGTGAAAAGTAGGCGTGCATAATAATAGGAATCCCCAGGAGGAACGCGGGACTAATTCCGCCCTTCGGCCAGCGCGGTGGCAGCTCCTCGACAGGAACGCCGGGGATTACTGATGTGGCACTCTTGTTCTTTGTTTACACGGTCGACCGGCCGCGCGGGTGCGGCACTGTCCGGGCAAGATCTCCCTAATTATTATTAATTATTCAAGCTCAGAAGAACGAAAGAAGTTTGTTGTGAGTTTAAAGGAGAGTTTCGGTTCTAGTCGGCCACTGCATCCTTTCAAACGGATCTTCTTTTCAGGCATCCTATATATAGCGGCATACTGCTTTGCAAAAGGTTGCAACGGAACACCACCATTTTTTCCCTACGCCTACTCTCCAGGACAGCCATCCGCCATACATCCTCAATGTCGAGGCCCATCAATCCAGACGTCGTCAACCGCGTACGCATATTTGAGCTTCCAATCCTCTTCGCACTGATCTGACATTCACAACAGCCACTTGTGATTTGCGGCCCTTCTGGTACCGGAAAATCTACCCTCCTCAAGACTCTTTTTGAGAGCCAGCCTGATACCTTTGGTTTTTCCGTCTCTCATACTACTCGAAAGCCTAGGCCCGGGGAGGAAAATGGCCGAGAATACCACTTTGTCACCAAGGAAGAGTTTATGGAGGGTGTCGGCAAGGGCGAATTTTTGGAGTGGGCCGAATTCGGGGGCAATTGGTATGTGAGATCCATCAAAATGCATATGAGCTTGGCTGAAAAGACCTTCAAGTTACGGAACTACATTTGCTGCCTTGACCGCCCTTCATCCCCGCCGATGCATTCTCGACATTGAACTGCAAGGTGTCCTTCAGCTAAAGGCTAAGGCCCCGCTCCAAACCCCTCCCCTCGAACCGGTGTTTCTCTTCCTTTCTCCGCCTTCCATTTCTCAACTTAAATCCCGTTTGTCTGGGCGAGGTACCGAGACCGACGCCTCCATCCGAAAGAGGCTCGATGCTGCCAAGGAGGAGCTGAGGTACGCGAAGGAGGGCAAATATGATGTTTACGTTGTCAACGATGATCTGAAGGTGGCTGGCGAAAAGCTTGAGAAAGTTGCGATGGGTTGGGAGGGCTGGAAGACTTGCGGTGACGTCTTGCCAGAGCTGAACTTGGCTGAACTTGACTAAATAGATCACCCATCCTAGAGATTTATCAAGTTAGATCGTTCTAGACTGTTGCTTTTATGCACATACATGCCTATCTAATTGTACACACATTGCATCTATCTGGGCGCAGGCCATGTTACGCCCCGACTCGCAGCAGCAGCAGCAGCTCCACCGGCCAAGCTTCCGATCTCTGGCTCTTCTACGTCCAACTTGCCCAATTCTTCCGCTTCTGCATCTTCTTCTTCTTCCTCCATTTGTCTCCTGATAGCTTCTTGCTCCTGCTCGTCGATGTCACTCGCTTCGCCCTCGTCATCATAGTATCGATCTTCACGGTCATTACGGGCATGAGGACCAAAGGGGTTACCACCAGGTCCGGACCGAGGAGAGTCCGAAATATTCATATCCCGCATAAGACGCTCAAGCTGAGCTTTTTTGTCTGCTTCGGTCTGTGCGGCCCGCTCAGCTGCCAAACGATCTAGTTCAGGTTTGTAATCGCTAAATCATATTAGCCAATCGAAGAGCTAAACAATAATACAACATACGTCTCATATTCCTTTCTGGCCTCTTCTACCGCACTAAAAAATGCCTTCATACCCTCTCCGGTCATCGCGCTCACACCCACCGCCTGAAACTGATCAGTTCTTTCCCAGAGCCCAATTAGCTGATCCGGCTTACCCTCAAATTGTTATAGAACTCCTCCAGAACAAGGTTCATACTTGACATTAGGCTGTTCACATAACTTCCTTCCCCATGCTCGTCTCTGCTCTTATCGTTTAACGCTTCTTGATATTTTTCAAAGTCTGTCATCCAGTCCAGGGCAAACTCATGAGGTTGCACATCGATTTTGTTGAATACTATGATGAATGGTAATTTCGTTTTGTAAAGTATAGAACAAGCGTAAAGCATGTTACTCATGAAGGTAACGGGGGACGCAGTTCGCGGTGTGTCGACAATGTAGGCAACGACGGTGGGAAGAGAAGAAGCAATAGCATCCGTTATGATAGCACCAGACGCGGACCAGGTGAAGATTTCGATCTGTCCTGGGGTGTCCACAAGGATATAGCTGTGTCTCTGTCAGTTCACAGGCTCAACTGATTGGGACATATGCACTCACTCAACAGTCTCCGCCCGCTTCTCCACATACCCCAATACCTGATCAAATTTTGTGGTAAACAGATTTAACGCTGTTAAGATACCACCGTTGGGGCCGAGCTTGTACTGCTTCATGACTTCTTTGTAATCGACCGTATCCCGGATGTCAATGTTCGCTGAGTAAGGCATGTGCGTTACGGCAGGGTCAAGATTGAGAATATACGGGGGGGTATTCTTGGAATGGAGGTGGGAGTTAAGTCGTTGCATGAGGGTCGTTTTGCCCTGTATTTTAATGAAGGCTGTTAGTGGAGGGGACCAAAGAGGAAAAGCTAGAACGAAAACACACCGATCCCGCCATGCCAATACAGAGGATGACGACAGGCTGTTTCTTGCCCTCGACGGAAGGGGGGTTGGTGCTGGAAGGTCCAGCTTCAGATGTGGCAGGGGCGGACATGCTGTTGCTGTAACTGGAGGGTGGTTATACAGATAAAAAGAGATTATGTCAAACAAGAGAAACTTGCTGATGAATGAGCTGGTATAATAGTATCCTGACTTTGTACGTAGTAACGATAAAATATGAATGATTTCCTCGCGTTTTCCCTACGAGTACTATTTATGTTTATTTGCTGCCGTTGATGGGGTCTTCCGTCACTCCTCATGCTTTTCCATCTCCTTATTCTTCTTGCTTCATCAGCATGTTGATTCTCCACCATATTTTGTTCAAGTTGGCCCTGTGAATCGCATGAATGCCTAGTTCCTTGTCCGTCTTCCCTGCAGTATATCACTACAGCATCTTTGAACCAATTTGGCACAACACACGAGCAGGCGTGGATCAATCAATAATTTTAGTAGTGCTGCTGCTGACGCTCGCTACTAATAACTCTTACCGCTCCAAAATGAAGAAAGCATGATATGGTATCATATATATGACGATCGTCTTCTTGGAGCATTTGCAAATTTCCAGTTTCTATGCCTGTCTTCATTTCTTCAAAGCACAAACTAGTTTTCGATTTCAAACTGAAAGACGATATGCGTCTTCGGTGCTGATTTGAACTAGTAAACCTTCCCATGTCCTTAAACGCCGTTTCCCACAGTCCAATTATACGGCTGGAAAAGGGTCCCCAACTTTCGTGCCCTTTCTTTATTCAACGCCACGTCCATTTTCCTCGGTCTTCTCCATTTGCGAGCTTCCAGCCCCAGGATGTTGCCGATGACTTCTTGGGCAAAGTATCTAATTTTTCCCAGTCAGCCTTCCATGTTAATGTACTAATTCTGATAAGCTTGCAAACTCAAATTTACCTTGGGAACTCGCTCTCGGACATTGCTCCACCCACATCGCCTTCCTCGTCTTCTCCTCCTCCTGCTCCACTATCTTTGATACCTTCAATCACATGCCCGTAGCCCTTCTCGCCTTTATAATCCCACTGAACCATGAAATATGGCAAGTTCGGTACCATCATCCTCCTAAAGCCACCTGGTCTCGAGGAGAAATCAATTAACTTCTTGTGTTGCGTCCATTCTCCTTCAGAAGAAAGAATCGATTCACGGAAATAGGCAGGAAGATCTTGGAATATGTCAAAAGGCACAGGAATAGCTTCTATGTACGAGTGCCGCTGGGATTTGAAGGAGGTGATGGTTTCGAAAAAGATAACGCCATGGTTTGATTGAGCGTGCATGCGCATAAGGCACTTCATGAAGTTCTGGAAATTAAAGCGTGTGGGATGAGCTGATAAATTTACTAACGACGTGTTTTTATTAGACTGTAACTCACGCGGACTTCGTCCCAATCATCATCTTCCATCTCCAGCATACTCAGGTGGTGCTGCAAAGGCACGATCAGACAGTGCCCCGGTACAAGTTCTTCGTATTGCGTGCAGCACATGTACGTGCGTGTACCAAGAGCAACAATGGCGGTTTGCGGAGGACGGTCGTCTTGGTAGCAAAGTGGACATGTATCGAGCGCTTTCTTTGTTCGAGCATAATCTGTTCCAACATTTCGCCTTGAGCCAAACATCCTAGAAACGAGTCATGGGAGTCAATTTCAACTTACCATTTATGGCAAAGGCCCTTTTCAATGCGTCGCTCTTCATCTTTTTCCTGGCCAGCTTATCCGCATTATCATCCATATAGTCAAGGTCATCTTCAAACTTGCCATCCGTTGCAATAGCCCTCGCCATCTCAGCATCCAGGTTTTTCTGGTCCGATGAACCTGCGCCAAAACGTTCTTGTCGCACAAGTTCCCCCAGAGATTGAATATCATCATCCGCGTTATAGCGTAGGAGGTTGCCTTGCTTGTCACGGGTCTCGAACTTGGCGTCCTTCTGCTTCCGATTTCCCGGTCTGACGACCGATTCATCTTCCTTGCCAGTGCCTACATCATACAGCTTCCCTCTCCCGTCCAATGTAGGAAGAACCTGCACTTCTATCCTGTTGCCTTTTTCATCCATCCTGCCGAGTTGGCCCTGTATCCCCTCATTATTCCCCTCCCACAGTCCTGCACCTGCACCCACACCCGCATGTGCTCGCTCGCTCCGCTCACGCTCGATTTCGTATTCGTCCTCCAATGCGGAGGCATTCGGATCGTCCATAAGTTTGGAACGCAGAACGGCGGCTTGAAGTTTGTTGAGCTGTTCAGTTGAAAGAGGGGGTTTCGAAGAGGTTGGATCCACAGCACCGGATTCATGCTCAGGCCCAGGGGGGGAGGGACCAGTGAATGAGCGGGTGAGGGTGGTAGGAGTGAAAACGCTAGGGATAGGAGTACCGACCTTCATCGGAACAACACCACTAGAGCCAGACCTCACTCCACTTTCAAGCTTTGGTGTTCCAAGTCCACCATTGTCACGGCGAAGTGTATCAAGCCTCCCAGCGCTGCTGACAGGCGTCGTGCCCTGTTCTAAATCTTCACCAGGTCGACGGAAACCCGTTCGAGAGCCAGGTCGATTGCCACTGCCACCACCAGTGCCAAAAGTTTGCTCCCCAGTGGTGCGGTTAGCAAACATGAATCGGCGACCTGCATCGGGAGTCCGCATACCGGAAGAGTTGCCGGAAGGAGTGGTGGGCCTGGAGGAATCGGAACTGGGCCCAACAGGTCTACTGACACCCCGCGATTTGCGTCGCGCTTCACGATCGTCTAGATAACGACGTTCTTCAAGAGCTTCATTGAACTCATCAAGTGATCCGTAGCGTTCAAGAGCCACTTCTTCTACGGGTCGAGACTGTTCTTCTGCCTGCTCATACAGACGCTTGAGTTTCATCATTCGCCACTGGTAACCAGGTCCACCAAATGTCGTCTTTTTTTCTAGGAATATGATCAGTAAAGGACAAAAGATGTAATATATGGGTTGCAATACCTTTAACTTCGTATTCATCGACATTTTTCCCCTCGAGGAGTTGGGTGTTGAGTTCGAAACGGTCGTCGACCACGAGCTTTTCAAATTGCATGTATCAGCTTATCCGTGAATGCCAGGTGCAAAACTGACCTGGGAAGGGTCTGGCTTATCCGATCTAGGATCCTTCCTCTTATGTTCTATTCCCATGGAGGAAAAGAGGTCCACATTCGAAACGGAGGTCCTATCATCAGGCTGCCCATCTCCGTACCTGTCCGCTGTATCAGCGGCAGACTTGACAGCGCTATGGGGCACATCGTCCCTCGGGGTCGGGACAATGGCAGAAGACACCGATGGCTCCAGCATCCACGAATCGCGCTGCCGGCCTTCTGAGCCTGTTGCTGTGGAGAGGGGAAGAGAAACTTTCGGACCAGAAGGATTCGACGTTAGAGGGAGAGAGTCGGCGGTGGGGATGTTCGCGACAGCATTGGTAGGATCCAATGATTTTTCTACCCACATACTAGGGTCATCGTCCAACACCTGAAGAGTATGGTCATCATCTGTCCTCCTCTCCTTCTTGAGCCGTTTTCTCTCTCTCCTCTGCTCCTCTTCAATCTGGTCTGCATCTTGCTTGTCCCGATCCCTGTGAGTTCGATGTCTATGAGGCCTGTCGTGGCGGTCATGCCTTGAGCCGTGTCTGTGAGTGTCCCGATCCGTGTTGGTGCTGTCTCTCCCCATGTCGATGCTGTATTCATACAGTCGAAAGGGATCCCAGCTTCCTTTCACACTCCTCCTGTCTTCCAGGGCACGCTCTAGGCCGATCAACAGTGACGTCTTTTTACGTAAACACAAAATTTAATTCTTCCCCCCCTGAGCACGCGCCTCTGGTTTGTCCAGCGGGAACTGGCCATACATCCATACGCTTCTTTCACCCCAATTTCCTTCTCTTTTCCTTCCTTCTTTGCTTCCGTCCTCGATTATCTATCAAACGACTGCGCCATCGTACCCCACAATGGAGTCCAGGAACCTCGACCACAGGCGTAACAACTTCAAGGGAAAGACCCAGTTCTCAGCACAAGAGGTGCGGATGTCTCGGTGGCCAAAACACGGCCCTAAATTATGGCAGCGTGCTAATATTTCATACCTTTAAACAGCTCCGTCGCCGAAGGGAGGAACAGCAGGTTGAAATCCGTCGTCAAAAGGTTAGCCTTCAAATCATCTCGCCACAGTCTACATTGCACTTTTTCCATGCCCAATCAAAGCTGTCAAGCAGTTGGGTCCTGCATCAGAGTGGCCAGCACGGAATATTTTGTATGCTGACCAGCGTTTTGTGCTACTGTAGCGAGAAGAAAACCTTGCCAAGCGACGAAACCTTCAATCTGTCATTACCGACGAAGGCATCGAATCCGACGATGAGGCTTCCATGGATTCTACAGCCCTTGGTGATGTCCTTCCTGGAATGCTTCAAGCTGTTTACAGCGAGGATGCCAATGCCCAGCTGGATGCTACCATGAAGTTCAGAAAGTGAGTCGGTGTATAAGGGGCTTTGCCTTCTCAGGTCTGCTTACTACATATATTAGACTTCTTTCAAAGGAAAAAAATCCACCGATTGACAAAGTCATTCAATGCGGCGTCGTGCCCCGATTCGTCGAGTTTTTATCCAGCACTAACTCAATGCTCCAATTTGAGGCTGCTTGGGCTTTGACCAGTGAGATTACATTGCTAGAAATACACTCCGCTCGGAGCTGATAGCTTTATCTTGAAAGACATCGCCTCTGGAACTTCTGAACACACTCAAGTAGTTATTGGTGCAGGCGCTGTACCGCACTTCATCGCCCTCCTTTCTTCCAGTGTTCTCGATGTGAGGGAGCAAGCGTAAGTGATCCCACGGGAATTGTGAATACAGTCTAATCTCTTCACAAGGGTTTGGGCTCTTGGTAACATTGCGGGTGACTCTCCTAAATGTCGAGATTACGTTCTTGGGGAGGGTGCTCTTCAGCCTTTGCTTGGCCTCCTCAACGAGAACCACAAGCTGTCGATGATTAGGAACGCCACTTGGACTCTGAGTAATTTCTGTCGAGGCAAGAATCCCCAGCCCGAATGGGAGCTCGTATGTCGTCTGCCTGATCCTTTTTAGAATACCTGCTAATGATCTATGCAGATTTCGCCTGCCCTCACTGTTCTTACCAAGCTCATCTACTCTCTCGATGATGAGGTTCTAATTGATGCTTGTTGGGCCATTTCGTATCTTTCAGACGGCTCCAACGATAAGATACAGGCTGTTATCGAAAGCGGCGTTTGCAGGCGATTAGTGGACCTCCTCATGTGAGTATTTATGTTTTGTAATTGGATATTGCGACTAACTAGTTGGATCTAGGCATCCTTCTACCGCGGTCCAAACTCCTGCTCTCCGATCTGTCGGCAACATTGTCACTGGTGACGACCTCCAAACTCAGGTCGTCATCTCTTCCGGTGCGCTTCCCGCTCTTTTGAGCTTGTTATCTTCTCCCAAAGAAGGCATCAGGAAAGAGGCTTGTTGGACAATCTCCAACATCACCGCGGGTTCTCCCATGCAGATCCAAGCCATCATCGATGCGTGAGTGGCAGTAATACCCATGTCATCTCACAATAATGGTTCCTGACCACTTGATGCCAGTAACATTGTCCCTCCCCTCATCAACATCCTCGCCAACGCTGATTTCAAAACCAAGAAGGAAGCATGTTGGGCCATCTCCAATGCCACTTCTGGTGGTCTCCAGGAACCTAACCAAATCCGATACCTCGTCTCTCAGGGTTGCATCAAGCCCATGTGTGACCTTCTTACTTCTATGGACAACAAAATAATTCAAGTTGCCCTTGACGGTCTTGAGAACATCCTCAAGGTTGGAGAGGTTGATAAGGATGCGGCGGGTCCCGGTGGCGTGAACAAGTATGCGCAGTACATTGAAGAGGCTGGCGGTATGGTTGCTATTCACAACTTGCAACATCATGAGAACTTGGAAATCTACAAAAAATGCTTCTACATCATGGACAGTACGTTTAAACATCAGTCTTAAGATATCATCTAACTGGGCTGACGATTGTTTATAGAGTTCTTCCCCGATGAGGAAGAGGAGGAAGCTGATGCCGCCGCCCCTGCCGTCGACGCTTCTGGCCAGTACGCTTTCCAATCCGATGGTATGTTGCCTTAATCTACGTTTGACGTTTGAAGTCTTCCTTTTTTGTTGTATGCGCTTACCCTGTCTCTTGCAGTTGCTGCTCCCCAGGGTGGCTTCAACTTCGGCGGCCAGTAGAGCCAAGCCCCTTCACCTTCTCTCGAGCCCGAGGATTTACACCCGCACTATATTCCTCACTTTTTCGGCTCTTGAAACATGTACACCGACTTCAAGTTTCCTATTCATTTTTTTACATTCACTGCTACCGATGGGCCTCTTCTTCGTGACCATCTTTTTATCATCTTAGCGAGCTTCACGTAATTTCCGCGGATTGTGAGATTCAAGGAACGTTTGCCACCCTTTTTGCGGGTTCCTCCCAGCATACCATCATTATCTTCTTTTTGCCAAACATTCGTAAGCGAGGGGCAACTGCTTTATTCAGACCCTTCATTTATGCGCTTCCTCCATTCCCCGTTCACCCATGACAGTCACATACAAGAACCAAGTTTTCATTAGCATCGTTTCTATCTCGTACTTTCATTGGCTATGGTTTTCGTTAGACTAGTTAAGACGTGCAAGCAGCCTTCTTACAATTGTCTTTTTCACGCTTTTTTTTTCAAAAAAATTTATAAACAAAAACCTCTTTCGTATACTAATCATGGTACGAAATTGGCGGATCTTTTATTTATGCTTCTGCGATCGAAGAAGACGTGAGTCTTCGTGGGGCTTATTTTCCTGGGAAATATTTTACAGTGTGTACCTCCTTATGTAGTAGGGCTATGGGGTGGCAAGGAAAGAGAGAAGGGAGGGGGCAATTGATATTCAAGCTTCGTTTGATAGGCGAGGGAATGAACAGAGCACTTGATATCTTTCACTTTTCGTACGTATTTGTTTCGGAATAATAACAATCCAATCGCTCGATCGATCTGTCCGGCGCCTGTTTTTTGTTATCATCTACACATAACAATGGCCTATTTCAACCCCAAGGCCCATTTCCTGACTCTCCCTCTGCAAGATGTGCAAGATTGCTGCTCTCTCGCCTAACTGAACGTAGGTAATCTTGTAAAAACAGCAGTTGACCGCATCATGAAAAGAATTTCAAGGGAGACTTTTGTTCTCGACGACCTCGTTTGCAGACAACATTCCAGTTAAAATAATAAAAAAACAGATGAACCGTTTTATATTATGCACGGAAGTGCGGGCGCCCACGCCTTTCCTTCAAGAAGACTACTTAATTACTACTCATCCGTATCGTAAATGAGCTATGTAATCACCGTCAGAGCGTACATGATCATGACCTTTGCAAACGAGGTATAGCCACAGTCAGTAATGCATATATTTGCTCAGTTTCATTTTCTTGTTTTATCTATTGTATATATAGTCACACCGCCTCAACCGCTTCAACTGCCCTAGACCTTTTGAGATATTGCGTTAAAGAAGATGTCGCCCGAAGTTTGAATTTTTGTCTTTTTCTCGTTGATTCGACGTCATTTCATTCTTTCGCACCCGGCGAAAGTTACAAGTAGGAGATGAAAGAGAAAAAGAAGAGAAGTGGCTTTTTTACAGATGAGATATTGAATCATGCAGTATGCGAGTTTTCGAATCCGTTTTTGAACGCCTTGGTGAGTAGATTGCGAAGTCCTGCCTCCTTCACTGGTAATAACCAGCTTGGCCGCAACAGGCATTGGAACCGGTTACCACCCCTAAAACAGATCAGCACAGAATTTCACAGTCCACGGATCATAATAAAGCTCACACTACTTTGTTGCCCATAGTACATCATCCCATTACCCTGCCCTTGCCCGCCCATTCCCAATCCGCCAACGGCAGGTTGTTGGTCAAAAGTAACTGGGGGTTGACTAAGCGTGGAACCCATGCGCATACTGCCTTGACTAGGGTATTGCAAATCGATGCTTGGGGAAGCGAACTGTTACGACATGAAGTCAATATATCGGCCAATACAGTACTCCGCTTCTTGACAAGCGAGAGCCGAGGACAAATTGACTTACGGGATTGAAAGGATCCGATGCAGGGCTCATCATGGAACCGGGACTACTCAGCCTTCCTTGTCGAGCAGCTGGAGTCCTTGGGCTTTTACCCGGTTGAGGATTTCCCCTCATTTGGCCCAAAGGCATAGTTTGAGGAATCAACAATGGCGAAAGGTTGCCCAATCCATTGACAGCTTGATAACTAGCACCGTTTACTGGTTGGTATGGATAGTAAGTTTGACCAAATTGTTGTTGTCTGTTGGGTTGCCATTGAGGTGTCGGGTTTCGTCCAAAGGGGGAAGCACTGGCATAGCCCGCAGGAACGGGCAAGCCAACGGCTTCGAGCAACATGCGGTAAGGCGGAGTTGTCGATGCCTTGATGTTCGGTAAAACCCGACGGACAGCCTCGACCATTTGTTTCTTCTGATCCTCTGCGATGGTATTGACAGCAATGATTTTGCCAATGACTTGGTTACCGTTGTTAGCGTCGGACAGAATTTCTACAAGAGTCTGATCATTGGTGGACGTAAAGATAGCTTGAACAAGGTTGGTGCTGGCTTGCGGCTCAGTAGTTTGGGTAATAACTGGCATCTCTCTTGTCAGCTATGACTTGAACATTGTAAGTTGACGTAAGGACTTACTGCGCAGGACAGTCAGAGAGGCTAGCTTATGGGTGCAGAGATGAGCAATATGCGGGATAAATCTATTCGCCAACAGATTGTACCGGCCCGGAAGATTCGACGAATCCACCAGCCAGGTCAAAAGAAGGGCACCATTGGGGTTGGTGGCCAAAGGGATTGAATTCAGGATAATACTGGTGGAAATTCGTTTCTGCAAAGCGGGATTTAGCTAACTTCGATTCCGATCAAAGGCTTGTTTCACCTTTTGGTACAGACTTGTGTAGGGGCTCTCTAGGCAAGTTCTCATACACCTCGCTCCAAACCTATTCTGCGCAATGTCCCACATTCTGTCGATCATCGCATCAAATACGTAATGGTTAAACGGTTCCCCAAACCTCAAGGTGCCAGCACAGACATAGTTACCCAAAGAGTCGCACATCAGAGGGGGGGCAAATGGCCTCAGATTGTTCACGACGATGGCGCGCTCTTCATCCGTGGAGCTGCATTCGATAATCTTTTGGGCAGCCCACGTGCCATTCTTGTGAACACCGATGGTAGCGAGATGAGGGGCGATGCGTTCAAGCATGGCGATCCGGAGCGCATGAGAAGTGCGTTCAAACAGTTTTTGTATGATGGTGTTACCGATGAAATCGCTTGAAAGCTACGATCATCGTTAGATTTTGATTTTGAGAGTCAAATCGCGCAAATTCCTACCTCTGCACAGTCTTCCATCAAGTCCTTGGTGATTTCATCAATCTCGTCCTGCCTACATTGCCCAGAATCAAGCTTCTTCCTAACCTCCTTAAGTTTACCAGTGTCGAATCTTCTCATAGATCGATCAGCGGGAGGGGGGATGGAGGTATAATAAGTGGCAGGTGGACGAGCATCTAGCCCCTGTTCAGTACAACCGACTTCAACATTGAAAGAAATATCACTGACCAGCTGCAGCTTTGATGTCACTATCTTCATCCGGCTGACTACTCAGGACCTGCATGATCATCTGCTGGTCTGAAACATTGCCATTTTCCCCTGCCAACCCCTTCTCAAGCACCTGTTCATGAACACCTTGCTTGACCAGGTCGAGCACCAACGGGCTCCTATAATTCTCCAATCCTCCTCCTTCAACAGACATTTGCTGTTCGGTAGACACAGAGGTTGCACCCAGGACACTGTTAAGCGCATCACCAAGTTTGGTGGGTGAGTCGCTAGGCGAAGCAGGAAGTCCCAAATGGGCTGTGGAGATTGTAGGGGAGCGGGTGGGGACACGTGCAAAGCCAATGCGGATAGGTCCCACATCGGAGCCGAGGATGTCGCGTCCATTCAGTGCATTACGAGCTGAGACGGCAGAGTCGAGCCGTTCAAAGTTGACAAATCCGCAGCACTTGTTCTGAAGCACACGCGAAGACTCAACCGGCCCAAAGGGAGTAAATATCTGCAGAAGAGTAGAGGCCGATGTCGTGCTCGGTATGCTTCCTATCCACAGAGCCCTAGTGGGAAGTGCGCTGGTTTGATCGTTTTGGTCAGGCGAAGATATCATGTTGGTCGCAGTTTGGGGCGGGACGGTCACCGACGCACCAGGACCCGGGATGGAAGTGAGGGCGGAGGACATTGAAACGATGGGAGTAGCGGAAAGAGGTGGGCCACTAGTGAAAACAAGACCGGGTGGAGCGGGTGCAACAGCGCTTACAGTGGGACCGTTGGGTGCAGAATCAATTTTGCCAAAACCGATGCGCACGGGAGCGGTCTCGGAGAGAGCAGATACGTGACCACCAAGGCGATTCAAAACGTCGTCTCGAGCTCGAATGGCATCAACCTTGTCCATAAAATTGACAAATGCACAGGTCTATAGTGGGCACATGTCAGCATCGTTGTCGCCACTTCCATTAGCAGGCATACCTTTTCTGGCAACATTCTGACACTCTCGATGGCACCATAGGGTGCGAACACCTGAAACAGTGCGTTGCTAGTCGCGTTAACGTCCAGATTACCGATCCACAGGCTTCTTGTGGGTACCTGGGGTGTCGAGGATCCCTTATCCTCTGGGGTACCAGTTCGACTAGTATGGGAGGAAATGGAAAGCCTGCCAGCACGACTGGAGTCCCTTGATCTTGCAGCATAACCATACGCACCAAGCGCTGCCAGCTCAGCCTGCATAGGAGACTGGGGAATACTGGCGAGGTAGCTCGCTGACCGGTTGAGCCCTCTTCGGTGCGGATTTTCAAGGGCCCCGATTGTGCTCGCGCGTTGCCGATGGGTGTCTTTGAACAGATTGGTTGGTGGGTAGAGGTTGGCCAATTGAGGGTTAGACATGTACGACGACGTGTCATACACGCCAAGGTTCTCAATCGCTCTCGCAAGCATCTCTTCTTCGCTTTGCCCATTGTCGTAAGGATTTGTTTCTTGGGTGAAAGAATGCATTGATGTCACGCTGGGTCGGAATGGACGGGCAAAGTTGGAAACGGTACTTGCTCGAAGACGGCTGGCAGGACCAGAGGAGGCAATGGCGCGCTGAGTCTGGCTCCGAAGTTCGGACATACTTGCTGGAGGCAGATGATCCGAAACGTCGGCCAAACCGAGGTAATCGAGAGTGGAAAAGTTGAGATCGTCTGTACCTAGACTAGCGGCGGACTCTGAGGCCGAGGTATAGAACGAAAAGTCTTCTTCAGCGGGCTGTATGCGCCGCCCGAGAGGGCTCCTGGCAGGGGTCGTCGCCGCCGTGGTCAACCCAGGGTTAGACAACCACGCATTACTGAATGGGCCGTGTCCGAAAGCATCACCTAGACCGGCACCCGGCAAGGTGAGCGAGCCGGAACGAAGACGGTTAGGCGCGTGGGCCGCTGGAGTTTCGAGATTGGCCGCCGACGAAGCAGTGTGCCGCAGAGCGGGGCGTGACGCCGTCTGGGGGTAAGCCGGGGAGAGAGCAGAAGTGCGGGCGTAGGCGGGATTCGTGGGAGTTTCAGAGGTGACAGTTGTGGCACTTGTAGGCTGGTCAACGTCGTCCACCTCGGGAGTGAGCCGGGAAGCGGCTTCCTGGAGGTTGGAAGGCATTGTTCTGCCAAGACGCACCCGTAGTCAGCGACGGCACCTGCTGGACTCGCAACACGGCGCTGCGACGACTTACCCGGCCCTCGCTCGCCGATACCCTGTAGCGACGCTGTTGCTGGCACTGGCGGCGGCGTCGTCCTCTGCGTCCATCACGGGCTTGTAGGTGGGCACGCCCATTTCGTCGTCTATTATCTCTCTTGCGCTGCGACTGGGCATCAGCGACGGACGGAGGGGCGTGGGGAGACGACTCACCGACGTGCATACGCAGCGCTCGGGGCGGGCGGCGGCGTTCTCCCTTCTCTCTGCCTGAGGGGTGCTTTTTCTGGAGAGAGGCTGCTCCGGGGTGCTGTGGGGGGGGGTTGTGCCATGGCGGGGGGAGGTTGCTATGGAGCACACTCTTCCACGCACTGCCTTTCGCCTACGTAGAGCCACGGTCGAGACAAGGTGGAGGCGCATGGCAACTTACGTAATATATCCCACGTGGATTTCCTTATCACTTCTGCCCTCGCATGATGCTTCTGGCGCCTTCCATCCACGATCTCTTCCCCCTTTGCTTTCCTTCCTTCTTTCCTTCATCCATCCATCCACCTCTCCTCTCTTTTCTTCTCATCCATGCAGGGATAGACACCCAACTGTCATCCATCCATCCGCCCGAACTCTTCCCACCTCGGTCCACGGAAGGTATAGGATCATACCCATCTTTCTCTTTCCATCTTTTTTTTCCCCTATCAGGCCAGAAAAAGAAAAAAAAACTGCAAACAACCTCTCAGGATGTTCTTCCTGGTTGGTACCACCCTTGCGCGAAAGCCTTGCTATTCGCGCTGACACGTTTACTGCTTTCTTTGCATCCGAACCTGCCCGACTGTGTTTTTTCTCTGCCCGAAAAATTTTGGTTGCATAGCGAGAACTTACTCATACAATCCTACTTCATCCATCCTACTTTGGTGCCCAGCTTGAAGACTATCTCCGTCAGAAGCTTTATGAGGATGTTGAAGGAACGTGTAGCGGTAAACATGGGTATGTTGTTCATTTTCGTCACAGCTCGGACGCTGACATGGAGGATAGGTATATCATCTCGGTCATCACCATAACAGACATAGGTGAAGGCAAGATCATCCCATCGACAGGTCAAGCAAAGTTTAAGACAAGGTATACTGCCATCGTCATGAAGCCCTTCAAGGGTGAAGTAGTGGATGCCAAGGTTGTCAATGTCAACAAGGCGAGTCTTTTGGCATCTGTTTTCACATTGTCCGACGGCTGACTGTTTTGCAGATGGGCTTCTTTGCGATGGTCGGGCCATTACAAGTGTTCGTCTCTTGTCATGTAAGTCACAGTTTCATTTTCACTTGCCCTCTTTGAGCATCCCCACCCCTCTCCATCTATGATGAACATTATGCATAGGGACAACAGATCTTTCGGGAATGTTGATTTATGCGGGACGATCTTGTAGTAATTGATCGATTAGTTCCTGATCTTTTTATTTCCTTATTATTTCTAGAGTGCAATGACTGAGAGTCTGATCAAAGTTTGCTGACTGCCCGATCCTCAGCTTACTCACTCGGATATGAAATTCGACCCCAGCGTTTCGCCGCCATGCTATCGTTCAAATGACGAAATTATTCAAAAGGATACCAAAGTGCGAATACAAATTGTAGGTTGTAGAGTAGAAGCGAATGATATGGTAAGTCTATACCACTCGAACCGTGCTCCTGTTGCATCCCAAACTGAGAGGTGAGTTCAGTTTGCGATCGGAACTATTAAGAAGGACTATCTTGGTCAAATAAGAGATGAGTAAGGTAATTATATGGTATGGCTGTGTGCGCGACACCAAAGCATAAATTTGGGAATCCTTGTATTAGACTACATTAACATATACACACTATTGTCAGAAATTGAATACAACATGCATAAATGATGATGTAACCATGATTTCTGTGAGATGCGTTTTTTACGAGGCATATCGACTATCGTAGGTCGTAGTAAGGCGGTGGCTCGGTGCTCTGGTTGGTATATTGCCGGCCGGTTTGACGCTGTTGCCGTCAGGTTCGTAAAGATAGGTGATTGCCATGCCCGGCGTCTATGTGTAGTTTTCACAAGGGAGTCAGTGGAGATTGCTCATGGGACTGCTGAATGACATGCCGTGGGTATCTTTTTCCTTTCCTTTGCAGGTTTCTCTTCATCGTCTTTCGGCACAGCCAATAGGCCAGTGAGGTATCCGACAACGATGTAGTATATCCACGCCATCAAACATCCTACCGCGATCTTCTTGCTGACTAGCTCCGTTCAGCGGTTGGATCGACTGGGTCAAGACGACCTACCGAGACCAATAGATATAATAGACATTAAAACTTTAAGGTTGGTCAACCTTGTCGTCCATTTTTGCCTAGCCGTTTCAAATTCCTTGATTGTCTTTTTGGCCCTTTTCTGTCGTGCAGATTCCTTTGCTTCCATCTCGGCTTTTAGTTGGTCCCTGGCAGCAGGCGTCTCGCGTTGGTTGTAGTGGCCGCTAAGGGACACACTTGCTGTCAGCAGCGCTTCTTCCAGACACTTTGCACAGAATGACGGTCCTAGAACACTTGCATGTGAGAACTATTCCCCGCTTCCCACCACAGTTCTTTACTTGCACCCCTACCGGCCAGTCCGAGGGGAAACGGGAAAAGTCGTGGCTTCCCCTCCCTGGTCGTCAGGAATTTACTAGGGTGGGCGTCCGGGTATTCCCAGTCGCTCTTTTTCTGTTCAATCTTACTCTTCACCAAGGGATCCATTCTTGCCTTTTCTTCTTCGTGCGCTTTGGCCAACGAGGCGGAATGGTAGGAGAGCATGTAAAGAATGAAATGGTGTGAGAGGAGGAGAAGGACGAGGAGGATAGACAGGCGCGTAAGAGGCCCCGAGAGGGGGTTCGGGCCGAGAAGGTTTGTTAGGATGAGAGATACGGCGCAAAGGGCGAGGGCGAGTATGTGGAACGGGGTGAGGGTAAGGCCGTTGCTGGGCTTGAGGGGGTCCCTGAAGAGGTCAGGGGGCATTGTGCGTGTTAGTGGTTAGTAGATGACAGTCAGTGGTCAGTAATGAGAGTCAGTGGTCAGTAATGGCAGTGTCAGTGTTATAGCCATGGGAAATCGGCACGATGGATAGCGAATGCTACGCCGCATGAAAGGAGATGCGATGCGCGACGGGTCTTTTTGTTTCCGGCTGCGTGTGTCCGTGCGCTACGCGTTGTGACGCTCGTCGCTCCTTTATAACCGCCGCTGCGTGTACTTTCCCGTTATTAACCCGGCCACTCTCTCCCACGCGATGTCCTCGCCCCCCCCGCTGCATGCCCGTCGGCCAAACCCGAAGCGGCTCTCCCTCTCTCTCCCCCGCTCCCCGGCCGCCGCGCCCTCCCCTCCCCAGCCCGTCGCCCTCCCCCTCCCCCGCCCCCCCGGCCCACGCCGCCCCTCGCTCCTCACCCTCATCACCCAGCCCCCCGCGCCGTATGCCCCCCGCCCCGCCTCCCTCTCCCCCTCCTCCTCCTCCCCCACAGCCTCCACTTCCACCACCCCCTCCACCTCCCCCCCGCTCCCGCCCACGTTCGCCTTTGCTATGCCCACCGCCTACCCCTTCCGCCAGACAGAGCCCTACCACGACGGCCCGATCGAGGTTCTCCCTGGTGTCTGGCTCGGCGCCGAGGAGTCCGTCGGTCGCTGGGATATCTGGGCCGGGAATACGGCGGGAAATACGGTGAGAGTGGTGAATGTCGCGCAAGAAGTCGAGGATCCCTTTGACGCCGCCGGTCCAGGGCGTGTCTCTGGATGGCCAAGGCCGTCCGCGCTGCCAGCGGAGACCGCCAAGAGGAGAATGAAGCTCAGGACATATCCCGCCGTGGTTGGAGATGGAACGAGACCCCATGTGGAATACTGCCATGCGAGATGGTCACATGGAGAGCTGGGCCTGGCAGATCTGCCAGCGGATGCTTGTTTGGGTGACGTGCTGTATCCCAGGGCCCCTGAGAATAATGAAGGGCTGTGGAGATTCTGGGAAACCATCAGATGGATGGAGGAAGGGAGGCAGGGCGGAACTCCAATACTGATTCAGTGAGTGCATCTATGGAACGATATGGCAGACGACTGATGGACAATCGTCCAGCTGCCAGTGCGGCGTATCAAGATCAGCCACTCTGGCAATAGCGTATACCATGGCCCTCGCGGCCGCCGGTGCAATGCCACAGTACCTTGGACATATTCGAGTGATGCAAGATGCTTATGACTTTGTCAAGGGCAAGTCTTGTTGGATAGGCCCTAATCACTCGTGAGTCCTTGCTCGCCTTTTACTCCTCAATGCATCCTTTGGATCCGCCTGACGATCAAATCCGCCAGCTTGGTGTTTCAACTGGTCGATTTCGCCCGTAACCTTACTACGCTTCTGTCATCGCATTACGCTACTACGCCCGACGCGCCGATCCAAACGTCTTTCCCTACTGCTGCAGAGTCTGAGCTCAGCGAAGCTGAATGGGCGCGTCGACGGCGAGAGTTTGATGAAGACGAGATGGGAGGATGCACTACTGACCCTAGTACGGGTGCGAGCGATGGAGAAACAACCGGAGAAGGTTGCATGAGTGCCGAAGAGGCTGGTGAAGAGGCGCGAAGGCTGGACGCTGCCATGCTTGCCCGGCGAGCAGCGACGAAGGAAGAGGTGTAGACGATTCCATTCGAGGCGCTTTTAGATACACAGGCTGCGACGCGGCGGCCGGGATGTTTTTGTATTGTATATATACGGGTGGCCGGTGTGGGACGTTGAGTGATGTTTCTACGTCACACAAATGCACAAACACATATAACAAACAGCCAGCCATCTTCCCATCTTGCATCTCATCCCCAGCGCCACCATGCTCCTCGCCCTGCTCCCTATCCCCTCCGCCCTCATTCTTCTTCTACTTCTCCTCTATCACCTCACACCTCTCCTCGCACTCGTCAGCAACCTTCCCATCCCGCTTCACAAACTATCAATGATCATCCCTCATCCCAAAAGGGCTCGTAACTTGCCTCGCGAATTCTTCAACTTGCCTCCTCGCCCCGGCAGCCCCAACGGAGACTCAACACTGACATTGCGGGAAATCGGTTCTCGACTGGGAGTCAGAGGCAAGTTGATGTTGCTATTGATCTGTGAAGCAGCCATCAGCCTTATGGCCGGATGGATCGTCCTCAAATTGGGTGTAGAAGGCAGAGGTAATGGGGTGTGGGCCGCAGTAGCAGTTAGCATGATGCTCTTACCAGGCACTGCTGCCTGGCTCGCAATTTTCGTGATGCTATCGAGGCCAGCACATTATGATCGACATGCAAAGAGTCGCCTTTCCGGGGTTCGCAGGGCCATCTTTGGGGTCGGAGGCATATCTCACTCGACCTTATACCATCGTATTTTACCCTTGTCCTCTGCAACCACGTGTGTGGGAGTCATTCTGGCAGGTGTGCTTGGCGATTATTCAGCGAGGTATGTCATCCTTGCGTGGACAGCGACCTATATTGCAATCCTCGTCGGCTGTGGCGCTATGGGCCTATGGCAGATGGCGCGCACGCCTAGAAAGGGTATGATTCGGTTGCGCGGCGAGAGTAGGATGAGCATGTATGAGGAGAAAAATGATTTCATTCTTACCGAAAAGGGAGAAGAGGGGCTCAGAGCGGGAGCTACTTGTCTGGATGGAAATGCGAATGGGATGGAACGACTGAAAAGAAGTGACAGCTGGGTTTCCTCGCCTTGTGTGTGGCACTTTTATTTATTCGATATTCATCAACTGACTGTCATGTGATAGCACGCCGCCAGACTCTTCTTTCTTCTTTCGAATACTCATCCGAGACAGACGCTGCGTCTTCGTATAGAACCCCCAAAAGCAAACTTTCCTCCTCGTCATTAAAGGCACCGCAATTTGAACAGCAATCTATTGTCTCACCCTCATCCTTCCATTATCCCTCGCCAGATCGTCAGAACATCTCCAACGAAGGATCATGGTTATCCCATGATACAAACAGCCAGTCCACCATTTCAGAATGGTCGTTCCCTTCCCCTGAGCCCGCCGTAACACGACCCCGATCATCAGCTTCCCCAGCTATCAATGCCAATCTTCCCAAACCTGGTCAGACCCGAATGCAAGTGGGCCCCAAGACCTCAGATGCAACTACCTACACCGGTACCCTTACTTCAACCCCTGGGTCGGCCATCTGTTCTCCAGATGGTTCAATGCTGGCAGCCTATTCTCCAGATCCATTCCGACCTATGCCGCGAGGCTTCGAGTCTCTTACTAGTTACCCTATTTCCACTTCGCAATTAGCGGAGAGCAGGATAAGCTTAGCTCCGTCCAAAGTGACGACTCCCATGGACGCGATCGGCAATGTTCCAATCGAGATGGCATCCGCTAAACAATCGTCCACTTGGAGAACCCAGAATTATCAATCTTTCAACCAGCCTGCGGCTAGCGGCACCACTCTGGCCAATTCACTCGACTTCAAAACACCAGCACGCTCCCGTATCAGTGTAACGGACCATCGTGCACCTCCACCACCACCAATCCCCAGTAACATGCCGCTTCCGCCAACACCGACGTTTGCGAGAAGCAGTACTTTGTGGGAGATGAGCTCAAGCATGCACGGGAAGGAGAGCATGGAAATGTTGTTAGGAGGAGAAGAGGAGGTATGGGTCCCTGTAGATGAGCAGGTGGCTGGTGCTGAGAGATGGGGTGTTTCGGGAAGAGGAGTGGGCATTGTTGCTGTGGTTGGGAACGTTGCTTGTTTCGTGAGTTAGTCACCTTCGCACCCATCATATCGTGCCTGATTGTATTACGTAACAGACACTTGGCCTCCCTTTTCTCCTCCACCACGGACGCTTCACACATATCGCACGCGTTCTTTACCTCGTCTCTCTCCTCTTGCCCTCCCTTTTCTTGCTCCTTACGTCGTACATCTTGAGATACAGACTCTCCAAAAGCGTCTACCACCGCGCCATTAAGGGCTCAACAAAGTCAGCATCCACTGGCGTCACAGGCCACAAATCTCTAGCGTTGATATCGGAGTCCCAGCTCTCTCTCCCTGTGTCTATCTCGCCCAAGCTCACCCCTCCTCAGGCTAAGCTTGGATCTGTATCCGAAATCCACAACACCAAACTAAACATATCAAGGCTGGCCCATCGAAGACCCTCGCTCACTACTTATGTGGCTGCTGACAAGGACGGCTCGTTAAGCCATCCAGGACGCATAACTTTTGCAGACCGTAGCCCTAAGCGTCGACACACAGTATATGGTAATTTTACTATGCGGGACTTGGAAGCTGAGGAGGCTATGAGGAAAAGTTTATCAAGAAAAAGCTGTGATGTTTGGATTCAAAACGGACATGCCATTGAGGGTGGAGGATTCATGTCCCGTGCGGCGGAAATGTTCAAGCCGGTACCCGCAATGCGTGTACTTGTGAATCAGCCCCTCGATGCCAGAAAAAGAGACACTGTCAAAATTTTTAGGGGAGGAGTGGTCTCCATGATAGCTAAAAGGACCAGTGGTTTCTTCGAAGGGCGGCGACATAGTATACTCACCCATGCAGAAGCAACAGGAAAAACGAGGGGGCAGTATGAAGAGGCAAGCACTATTAATGGTGCATCCTCTCCTTGTTCACCAGCCAACTCCTTCCGTTCTCTATCTGCCACCAATTTTGATACCGACCGGCCGATTTCTCATACAAGCGGGCACCAGAGTGTCAACTCGACGGGCGAAGGTAGCACTCTTCCTGCCGTTCAGATATACCGTGCAACCAGAGGAAGGATGTCGAACGGACCTACCCTTATATTCGGAAAACGAATGTCGAATCAGCGGCTGAACAAGGCAGCTAGTGTTGGAGAAGGCGCTGGACTTGAGCTGGACCGGTTAACCGACAATGTCACGCCCAAGTGAGTCGCGGAGCTTCGTCAATGGCATGCCGTACGCTAACAAAACTATATGATAGCCTGCGACCCTCTGTAGACATTAGGAGTGACGCAAGCGAAGAGCCAAGCCAATGTTCGCCGCATACATCTCAACCAGACGAACAAGGCAATGACATTATTGAACAAAAGCGACCTCTTTCAAAGCAATTTGGCTACAGTGTAGATGCTGAAAACAGCTATCCTAGAGCTCCTTCCTTCGACAATCTGTCGTTCAAGGACCAGTCAACCCCACATCAATCACGTCGTCCAAGCAACAAACACCACATTTGCAATCAAAACTCGTCGGTAGATTTTTCCAGATCACCAGAATACTATGCGGCGGAGAGTAGTAGTAAGTTGTTGAAAGGCGAAAGCGCCGAGAGTAAACACTCGCTGGTCCATAAATCCTCCTTTGGTCTGCCCAGGCTGAAGGAGGAAGATTTCACAGCCGATGTACGCAAATCTTTTGAAGAGTTATCTCGACCCATCTTACTCTACGACGTTCAATCTGCCGGTATTGACCTCCCTCCCATACCGAGTTCCCTAACCATAGCTCACCTCAACTTGTCACCCATAACAGAGAATAAAGAGGACAGTTTCTCTGAAACCTCCATGATTCTTTCCAGGTCATGTGTGGAGGATATGCATCTCGCTCTACAGCTTGCTGCCTCATCCTCGAATCAAAATATCGCGCAAGAGATCACGGAACATGTTGGGACCCTCCAAGATTCTAAGGGGAGCTCTCTTGCGAGCCCGATGGGCACTGAAGTGGAAGATGCTGTGGAAGAGATGGAAAGGATGATGGCAATGGATACTCCTACTCGGGAAGACTTTGTTGTTTCCCCGTCACTCTCGACTTCTACTGCTCCCAATGGTAGACTGAGGAGTGCCAGCGACATATCAGTGTCTACTTCTGCAAGCAGCGCGATAGCCGATACTAAATCTGTCAACTGCTACCTTGGCGGTTTAACGAAAGATGGGCCGCCAATTCCCACTATCCCGGCCGCATACCGGCAACCATCCGACTTACCCACTGTCGTCTCTCACCCTCATCCTCCTCCCTTGGCGAGGACTCCTTCTTCTACTACTTTTGGTTTAAGGGAGCAGACAGACCTCCGCCATTTCTGCATCTCGGAGCCTCATCCCCCTGTTCAGCGATTGCTTCCTAAACAATCTTCCGACTCGACGTACTCCGCCTCCTCGAGGATCGAGTCAGAATTGAATGACAGAGAACAGACCTTACCTCTAAAAATACGAGAGTATCAGCCATCTAAGATGGAGATGAAAATCGCAAAGCAGCTTGATGAGCGTAATCGGTGGAGGAGTATCGATGCGAATAATCGCGAAAGGAGAGCAGTGGTGGAGAAGCCTGCCATAAGATCGACGGTGCAGCATAGCAAGGGTAGTACTCTCGAATCAACAGTTCGTTCTAGTCCTCTGAAGCCTCTCCAAGTAATCGCGGAGAAGCAGGCAAATCGCACGAGTCTTACCAATCCCAAACCGACTTCCAAGGCCGTCAAGGGATTTAGTGTATTATTGCAAGATGAACAAGGAGGGTCAAAAGTATCATTGGGTGGGAGAAGTGAAAAGCAAAAGGGGAAGGAGAATGCAAAGGGAAGCAAGGCGTCATCATCAAGTTCGGCGACTGTTTGTATGAAGGGGCTGAGGGCGTAGTTCAGTAACGTATAATGAATATATTGGTCATTCGATTTACATGTACACGTCTATACTCATATCGAAAGGAATGATCAACTCCATGACAAAGCAGTTTCTATTACCATACCAGGTTCTTTGTATAAAACAGGAAAGACATTGGGCTTAGCTACATGGGGAGATGTGACCCAAACACTTATATTAATGGCGCGAACGATGTGTAATAATTATTTACCCGAAGCTAAGAGCTTCTCGAGCATACTGCCGGTACCAGCAGAAGACTGTGAAGTGACACCGGCGTCGAGTTTTTCACCCTCTGTGACGCAAATCAGTTGTCGACGCCCATTGAGAAGAATATTAACTCACGAGCACCATACACGTCAATTGAGTCAATTCTGGTGGTCTCCTCGTCCTCCTGATTGTCCTTTACCAAGATATGCAAGCTTCTCACGTTCTGAAACCTCACGTATCGCAATGGAATTCTGTCTCCTTTGACTTGCTCTGGGGTCAAAATCAATTCTTGGGCAGGCGCCTCGTTTTCCGCATCATCGAAGC